>NC_044244.1:182792765-183095795 GCF_003957555.1 Calypte anna | reverse complement strand
AAATGTGCTCCACACTTAATTACAATTATGAAGTTCAGCATCATTCTTTCAAAATATTGTACCTCTTATTAGTGCTTTTATAATGATACGTTCCCTAAGGATGTATAGGACCATAATAAGCTGGTGCCATAGTTCCATAGTTCTTTCCACCAAGATAAAAATACCAAAGTGATTTAAAATTTGTTTGTTTGTTTGTTTTGTTTGTTTTCTTTGTTTGTTTGGGTTTTTTGTTTGGTTTTTTGTTTTTTTTTTTTGGTGTTGCTGTATGTAACTTTCTATATTCAAAATACAGAACAACTCCAGGTTTTAGTGGGAGCCTGCACCTTTTTCTCACTTCTCAATAAAGCTAGACATGGAAGCATCCAAAACCTGTCAGAATATAGTAATACAGCAGACTATCTCCCTGCATCTGTGGTATGGGTGACTGAAAAAGTTGTGTTTGTTAGCTATTGCTTCTTTAGAGCACTAAGTGTGAGGACAAAAAAAAAAACCAAGCATCTGGATATTCCTGTAGCAAAGCTTTGGCTCAGTGCTGTTGTCCTGGTTTGGGCCAGGATAGAGATAATTTTCTGTCTTGCAAAGCATGATAGCTGTGCTGTCCCTCATAAGGTGTGGAAGCCAGAGACATTTCTGAGACTTTAGGCAATTTTCAGAATTTTCAGAGATAAAAAACCAAAGTGAAATTTGGCCTATAGCAGCAACTTGTATATTTAACTACTATTTTAGATGCTGTGCTTATCTCTTTGCATCTAATATTTGTTTTCCACTATTCAAAGATGTGCACGTACACTGTAGTAGAGTTTAGTGAGTTGTCTCTGTCCCACTCTCCATCCTCACAGCATGACCGTGATCATCATTACTTTGTTCTGTTGTCTTCCACTCTATTGCCCAGAGAATGTGATGGATCTCAAGAGGTTATAAAAGGTCTCAGGTGGGCTAGGCAGTAATGAGGGCAACCTGGAAAAATGAGAATGGGCAGCTGGAGATGTGCAGAGTCATCTCAGGGAAATGCCTGATACAGTTTTGCCCTGCAACATCTTCCCTCTCTTGCCATCGCATCCACCAAGCCTTAAGAAGGAAACCTGCCAGCAGCACTGTTTAATCAGAATTGATATCAGGCATTTCTTATATAACGTATTTTATTTGGTCTTACCTGCAATCAGTGTTTTCCATTTTCCTATGATTATCTATTGAAAGTGTGATGTCTTCTGATACCCAGGAATGAGGAGGAGAATGTAGACCACAAGTAAGCAAACAGTTTTCCCTAAGAAAAAGTGGGAATAAAAACCAGATCTCTACTGCACTTGTCCTCAAGGACAACAGAAAGAAGAGCCTTTCCTCAAGCTAAGGTTATGTTTTCACTGAAGCAATGTGAAAGTTAAACTTTGCTATCTCAAGGACTAAGAAGCAAACTGTGCTCTAAACCTATGACACCAAAAGGCTTTCTTGTGAGGGGAAAGGCTGTCGTAGTCAATGTTTTTTGTTTTGTGACTAAGGCAATCTTTTTTCAAATAGACAGGCTGTGACCTGAAAGAAAGCTCTTCTGTAGCAGGGGCAGTAAATGTTTTTAAATTAGTCTTATTCTAACCTTCATGTCTTTATAAGAAGTGGATTAGTGATATGTTCCGGTGTGACCAAGATGAATGGTTTTCATATATGCTTAGGATGATAGCTTTGCTTTGTTGGTTTATTTTTGTTGATTTATTTTGTTTGGTTGGTATTTTTTGTTTCTTTTTTGTTTTGTTTTGGTTTTTTCTTTGGTTTTGATTTTATTTTGGTTTGGTTTTTTTTGGTTGGTTTGTTTTGTTGTTGTTGGTTTATGTTTTATCTCACATTCAAACCCAGTGCCTACCTCTGTGTCTGTCTGCAGGGGTTAGGGTACCCACAGGGAGCTGCCTGGTGCCTGCCCACCCATCTCCTTGCAGGTGAGGAGGGCTGGCAGTGGGACCGAGGGCATCTGCTTTTCTTCCATAGAGGTTTACCACTGATTACCAGCATCAGGCTTACTGCAGCAAGTACTGTCATTACAATCTCAGTTGCAACCCCTGAGGTGAATATAAGTGACTCCAAAAATAGTTGATTTCAGAGGGAAATGTTTAGACCTTTTAATGAGTAAGATAGCTAGTGCTTGTTTGTATGCCTTGAAATTATGTGGGGGAGTTTCTTGCTCTTTAGGGTTAATACACTGTGATCATGTTGTAAGAGCATGTCTGTTAAGTGTTTCTGTAGCAAGGCTTGAAATGCTGCCAGAAGACCTGAAGAACTGCATACCTTGCTTTTAACACAGGGCGACAGCTTTGCATCACGCATCATGCCACCACATAGCTAGGGTTTTAAATACCAAATTTTAATTATCAAGTGTATTTAAAATCCTATAATAGGAGAAGACAAATAGACCGAGCTGGCTTTGCAGTGCGAGAAAGATAAATGGAAGGTGGTGCATAGATAATAGATGGGTGAGCAGAACGTGTGGAATTTTTCTTTCTTCCATTTTGCCTTGCTGCAGCTATTTTGCTTGAACTCTCAAATTTGTTCCAGGAAGAGGAGCTGGAAATAGGACAAATGTACATCCGTCACAAATGTTCAGAATTCTGAAACTGAGCTTTAAGTACAATGTAAACTGCTGAACACAAAACCTAGAGAAGCAGCTGCAATGTTTTGCTGTATTCTGTGGCAAATATTTCTCCTGTTATTTAACAGCACCCTTTTAAACTTTGTCTGTACTGAATAAAATCTTTTTAACTATGTCCTTTCCAGCTATTCTTTAATATAGATTTTTAATCAACCTAATGATAAATATTCTGGGAGCTGCTTTTCAATTTGGGTAGTGTGATAGATGGTATGTCATTGAGTCAATGACATAAAACCATGTTTATGTAATGAACTTTTCACTTTATTTTTCTTGTAAACATCTAGTCATTTATTTCAGCAGTTATTTTTCAGGCTAAATTAAAAATAGCATGTGATAGATGTAATGTATATGCAATGTATCACATACTCAACTGTGCCTTTATTCTAGATGGCAGAATACACTATTGCCTAACCATCATGCTGGCTTCAGAGGAGTCATCAATTATAAGAAAATGATGAGTAACTAATTTTGTATTATTAGAGATAATTATTGTAACCAGCAATGTTTTTAACCTACAGGTAAATGAATGGCATCATTGCAGTACAAATGTCCATGGTTTGAAATGTCAGTTTAAATGAAATACATAATGGGAGACAGAAAATGAAAGTTTGTTCATAACATCTTTTTTGTCCTGTGGTGGTGTCTTCGGACACATGATGAAAATGGCATTTAATACAATTTACTAGTAGTTTATAGGCTTAGTGGCAGATAGGTGTTAAAGTGCTCCTAAATGTAGTGCTTCCTTGGCTGGGTGTAGCAGGGTAGGACCAGAAGACTCTTTGGCCCATCCCCCATACCTGTGTGTTGAGAGGTCCTGCAGGACCACAAACCTCTGGGAACTGAAAAAGCCCCCAGGTCTACTGATTAGTTTTATTCACTCTATATCATTCCCTGTAGTTGGAGACATAATTCATGTATGGAGAAGGGGTATTTTTGAATGAAAAACTTTCTTGTCATTTAAAAAAAGTCCCAAAAAGTCAAGAGCATGAGATACCTGGTTCCTAATGGAAGCTGGATGCCCCATTGCCTACTGTGAAAGCAGCTATTTACAAAATGATGTTCAGAAACATTGCTTAGACTTTTCTCCACAGCTGGTATTTTTCCTCAAATGGAAAAAGAAAAAAGGCACTTAGCCTCCTCAGTGTCTTTTAACTGAGGATTTCAGAGGTGTTCACATTATCCCTTGACTAAGTTTCTGAATGTTTCGTGATTTAGGTGAAAAGATTATTTCAGTTGCTGCTCAGGTGCATTGCCTGTCTGTAACTTAGTAGGACAGCAGAGCAAGGCTGGTGTCCTCCATCTCTGCAGGTGGGATGGAAGGGAAGGTCTCTGATTGTAAACACCAAGCAAAGTTCTGCAGTTAGAAGGCATGAGGAGAGCTCCCCATCAGAATATTCTTCGGAATTCATTCAGGATATTCTGCACAGACAACAGAAGTGATATGGGTTATTTTCTACTGATCAGGCATTTGGGGACTGTTTTCTGGCAGTGGTGTGTGAAGGATAACCCCTGCTCAAGCAGCTGGAAAGCTAATGGGAGATGCTGTGGCTCACTTTTCTAAAAAATTTGGCTCAATTTTTCTCCCAATTGAGTCACCATATGTCAAAGGCAGTTTATTTTGTCTGGAGAAAAAAAGTGAGAAGGCGTTTCTGCTGGAGCATATATATGGGTTCATCCAGTTACAAGAACAGTAATTACATGAAGTGACTACAACTATCAGCTTCAGTTTCAATTTTAGTTTGAAAAATGAATAGAACCAACTCAACCACTCTTTTTGTACGGTTCCTAGGGCAGCTGGAAATATCAGGAAGATTCAATGTACAGCTATAGATGTTGCATGTGCAATAGAATCTTGTAGGTTCACAGGTGTGGCAAAAGCACTCTAAGTCCAATTTCTGAGAATTTGATTATCTACATGCCAAAGGCAGAAATTTCAGTTTTTCTAGATTTTCTAATCAGCAGCAATCTGTAATTTTAACAATTGAAAATACACAAAAACTTTACGGAAAAGAAATCAGCGGTGTAAATCGGTATCATTGATTATTTCAGGGCTTGCTTCTTCTCCCCATTTCTGAGAGTTTAAGGGCACACTTTAATACTTCAGAAATAAATTTTCCACTATAAATGAAAAGTAAATGCACTGGACAGCCAAGCTACAAGTGAATATTGTCTCTATATGATCCATTCAATGCTCAACTAGTGATTCTGCTTTAAAAACAGGGCACTCATGTTATTAGTCTTCAAGGTCCATCTCAGAGAAAATCTGTTTTCATGCTTTTTCACAAAAACCTATTTAAGTCAAAGCCATTGCAATTATGTGTATGCATTAAGTTAAGCATTTTTGTAAATATTAGGTGAACAAGGCATTCAAAACATTTCAGTGTTCTTCAGACCAAAGCAGAAATATTTTGCAAATGGAGAGGAAAAAGTGGAATGTTTTCCTGAAGCCAAGGAGCCAGTTACCATCAGGACTGGAAGGAATTACATTCCCCGACTAGTTTCTTGACAGCCAGAGCACAGCTTGAGAGCTTTTTATAGTATTTAGATATGGGTGTAAGAAACTTCATTATGGTTGTATTTTATGGTTGTCTTTATTCTTTGGAAATGCTCTGTTTGAAAAATAGGGTATTTTTTAAAGAGCAAATAAAATGACTATATGACAATCTATTACTAGTATATATATAAAAGGAATGTATGCATATTTTCTTGTTTTCATCTTATAGTATTGTCATGAGCAACTTTATAGCTTTAGCAATCTGTTTCATTTCCCCTAGTACCATTGAAGCTGTCATTTAATTTTACTTTGTGGTGTACAGTTGCTTGTTGGTTTATCATCAAGTTTAAGATAGTATATTCCTGGAGCATGGAGTACACTTTTTCCCAGCAAAATTCTCTGATTGTAAAGTGCAAGAACAGTCATAGAATCATAGAATCATAGAATCCTAGGGGTTAGAAGGGACCTCGAAAGATCATCTAGTCCAACCCCCCCTGCCAGAGCAGGGCCACCTAGAGTACATCGTGCAGGAACGTGTCCAAGCGGGTTTTGAATGTCTCCAGTGAAGGAGACTCCACGACCCCCCTGGGCAGCCTGTTCCAGGGCTCTGTCACCCTTACAGTAAAAAAAATTTTCCGAATATTCAACTTGAACCTCCTGTGCTCCAATTTACACCCATTACCCCTTGTCCTATCACTGGTCATCACTGAGAAAAGCCTAACTCCATCTCCCTGACACTCACTCCTTACATATTTGAAAACATTGATGAGATCACCCCTCAGTCTCCTTTTCTCCAAACTAAAGAGACCCAGCTCCCTCAGCCTTTCCTCATAAGGGAGATGTTCCACTCCCTTAATCATCTTCGTAGCTCTGCGCTGGACTCTTTCAAGCACTTCCCTGTCCTTCTTGAACTGAGGGGCCCAGAACTGGACACAATACTCCAGGTGCGGCCTCACCAATGCAGAATAGAGGGGGAGGAGAACCTCTCTTGACCTACTAACCACACCCTTTCTAATGCACCCCAGGATGCCATTGGCCTTCTTGGCCACAAGGGCACATTGCTGGCTCATGGTCATCCTCTTGTCTACCAGGACCCCCAGGTCTCTTTCACCTACACTGCTCTCCAGCAGGTCAGCCCCCAACCTATACTGGGACATTGTGTTGTTCTTCCCCAAATGCAAAACTCTACACTTCCCCTTGTTGAACTTCATCATGTTTCTCTCTGCCCAACTCTCCAGCCTGTCTAAGTCTCTCTGAATGGCAGCACGGCCTTCCGGTGTGTCAGCCACTCCTCCCAGCTTAGTGTCATCAGCAAACTTGCTGAGGGTACACTCTATACCCTCATCCAAGTCACCGAACTGTTGTTTTACTATTCTGTTTTATTTTGGGTTTTTTTAATGATTTATTAAATATGTAGTAAAGAATTCTTACAAATTAATCTTTGTCTGGCAAAAAATTTGAAAATACTTCCTCTGTTGTTGGGCTGTTTTTAAAGGAAAATTTGGATGCATGCTGACTTTTTAATAGCAACTGAAATATAGATAACTTTTTTTCCCAGAGATTGGAATGAAGTTTCGGAGTCGAAGAAATAATGGTGTAAATTAATTTATTTCGTACATTTTTACTGCATTTCCTTAATGCAGTTCGTATACAAATGGATGTGGGGTTTTGTATGATGAGTATTGATCTTACGGAACTCTTTTTTGATGAAACTGGTGATGTAAAAGGTTTGTATGGATTTAAGTACAGATTAGCTGTACACTGGTTGAAGGGTTCTATGAGGCCAAGCCTCTCAGAACCACCAGGAGCTGTAAATAGTTGAGTGTTGGGAGAATATTCAGAGGAATTAATCACTTTTAGCCACTCCTGGACCTTTACCCTTTGTCTGAGGCAAAAAATGCTGGTTTTAATTTTGGGTATATTTCCAATCCTCTTAAAATTATGGACTCCTTTTCCATCATTGTGCTAATATAAGAACAGGCTAGACATGATGTCAAACCAGCACCTTTGGACTGGTGAGACTGGCCCCTGAATGTGGTGTCCTGCAAGTGGGGACCACTGTAGGGTGCTGCTCTTGCTGCTGAACACCAGCCTCATGCAGGTTTAGGGTGATGGCATGAGAACCAAAGATGACTTTGAGGCTTTGACTCAGAGAAGCAATTATGGGTTCAGTGCACACACCAGCAGTAACAGAAGCCTCACAGGTATTTCCAGAAGAGAATGAAACCCTTTCTACTTGAAAACATCAAAGGATCTGTAGGGTTACTGATTAGGAACGGCAGCTTCTTTTACTTAAGGAAGGCATGGGTAATTAATGATTTTGCGTTCTGATTAGAAAATTAACATTACTAATGCTGTTATTAGATAACTGAATTTTGGTAGTACAAAAGCCTTTTGAAATGCAATTTGACAGAGCATATATCAGATTAAATTGGATTGATTATGGGAATTTTGAAGTTGTTGATTTCTTTGAGAGCTCTCTTAACGAAGCATTATATTGTAACAGAACCCATTAATTGCACTGTTTTACTCAGCTAACGGCCCATTACCCTCAATAGGTAATAAAGCACATCCATGGGATGCCAGAGTTGGAGAGGGCACTCCACTAAGTCCACTGTAGATATTAGGGTACAGTTCTAACTTCACTGTGTTCTGGGGTCTTGCTTTCACTGTTAGTTTGGGCTGGTAATACTGAGTCCCACAGACTGCTGTCATAAAGCAAGACCATATTTTTGCATTTTTTCTTAACATCAGTTAATAGACTCTTGCAAGAATCCCACATGGCAGGATGGTGAAGTGACCATATTCCATCTCTTCAGGGAACTAATAAAAAGAACTGACATGGTGAGACATGTGCTGTGATCCTCTGAAGGTGTCAATGAAATAGTTACCTGCACGTGATTTTCCTTGGTTTCGTTTAGGAAAGGTACTTTTCTGCATATAGACCAAAGCAAGTGAGATGTACTCTGGGGTACTCTTCCAAAAAATGAAAGATTTGCATTAAATATTAAGTGAGGAAGCCAGCCTCAAAGCTAGGAGTAAGTAGAGACTTCAGCTGCATACCAGAAGCTCTTTGCAATTCTTTTACAAAGTTCCCTGCTTTTAACCTTGCCCAAACTCTTATCATCCTATGTATTCAAAACCTAGGAGCAAAGAAGCTTTGACAAGTAATTTCTGAGAGTTAGTGCAGTATCTGAGTTCTTTGCTGCCTCTCCATATGTTACTCTAATGGTTCCACTAAAGGCAAAAGTGCAACTCAAGAACATCATCCACAGTTCAATGGTGCATCAATAAGATGAATTATTTTTCATCTGAGCTTTTTGATAATTGCGGTGATACAGGAAAAGGTTTTAGCATAACTGGCAGCTGAAAACTGCACTTTATGAGGTCAGAAAGGTAGGAGGTAAAAAAATAATAAAACCCTAGTGTGATCTTGACTGTAAGAGGCAAAATCTGGGCTCAGAGAGAGGTTAACAGGTCTGAGAGCAATAACCCAAGGAAACCTAAACACACCTATCACAGACTGGTAAGAGCATTGGTATGTCAGCTGCTCTTATTGAAACAACCTGCATTTATGTAGGTCTGGGGTTGTGTTAGATCAGTTCCCTCTCTATTAGCTTACTTTTGAGTAATGCAGAATTCTTAAGAGGGATTGTTGCCTTGCCATAATTCAAATTATTTGACACCAGAGCTGCACTCACAGACTAGAATATTAAAATTCTGCCTGTGCTGCAGGGAGGAAGCTGTAGCTTTTTTTTTTTTTTTTTTAAGACCCCCCAAAAATAGCAAAACAAGACACAAAGATGTTATTTTTATGTTAGATTCCTCTTTTTTAGGTTGTTGGATTTGTTGTTGTTTTTTTAAAATGAAAAATACCTTTTCACAAATGTAAGTACATTGGGTACATTTGCATTTATCTGAATTTATGTTGTCTCTTTTCTTTTAGCAGGTTTTCATTTTCAGTAGTTTGAGTTTCATTTTGAAAAGTAGGAGACTCATAGCACAGGATGTAGAATTAAGTAAAATTTTAGTTTCATTTAGAGAAAAGTGGGACGAAACTGAAATGAAAGCAGGCTTCTCAATCAGGAAGACAGTTTTGCTCTAGTTAAATAAATAAATAAATTTTGAGGAGAAACAAGCAAAATGAGGAGATGAAAAATGATTAAAAGGGCTAACAGGTGCTGGCAGGGGTGAGAAGCCTGTTGTTAGTGTGGTCTCTTTCGATCAAGATAATAAAAGAAAGCAAAAAGCAGATGGGAAGGATTTACTGCCATGAGTCACACAGGAAAGTTAGAAAAGCAATTCCAAGGAGTGCACCGCAAGAATAGTTGTACAAGCTAGAACAATCACCATATAAGTGCCATCCTGCCTCCAACAATTGCTACAAGAGAATATTTATAGAAAAAAAAAAAAAAAAAAAAAGACACACAAGGTGATCATTGCACCATGACTTGTGCACTTTCTGGCAGACTTAAGAGATTTTTGTATATATCCTTTCTATGGTAACTTACTCTGCCAGTTTATGTATCCTTCATGACCCTACCTAATAACTTTCTGAATCTATGTATCCTCCTGAACTCCACAGCATCTGGAGTGGGAAGGGGGCCAGGGCACATCGTGTTCATGATCTACATGTGTAGATTTCTTTCCTTCTCTGAGTTATGAAATCATAGAATCATTTTGGATGTAAAAGACATTAAGATCAAGTCTGACCATTAACACTGCCAAATCCAACACTAAACCATGTAAAACTCTAAAATTCTAAAATTACTAAAAAAAAAAAAAAAAAAAAAAAAAAAAAGAGATATTATCTCTGTCCATAGTAGATGTTCAGAAAAGTCACATAGAGTTTAATTTTATTTTAGAATTCTCAGATGACATTTATATTGTAGTACTTAGACATATAATGTAGTAGCCATTGGTGTACTCCAGTCTTGCAAATAATCAAAATATGTATGTTTTTGTTGCATGATATGGAATAATCCAAGCAGTAACACTACAATACCAAGTCATACTAAATTATCAAAAACATACTGTCAAAATTAAACTCTACCAAGCTATGAAGTTGCTACACTACTCTGTCTCCTTTAGATTTTTGTGACTGCTCAGTCAAAATCCATACGAAAAATTGACTTTTGAAGGCACTCTAGATTTTTCATAGTCCTTTGAAGAGGTGAGATTTGATTTAAAAGATCAAAATTATAGAGTAAAAGTGTCTAATATTGTTGGATTCTTTTCCTGAAATTATTGCACTAAAATAATAAAACACAAAGAATTGTTTCAAGACTTCCTTTAGCAAATATTCTTTTATTATAAACAATAATAATTTAAACAGAACAATTTTAAAGGATATTACAGTGACTCTATGAATGATCAAAAATGCAAATGATTTAATAAGTAGGCATAAAAACATATTTTATGTTATGTCAGTGAAGCAAAACAGCCAGCACTGACATGTAGAAGTCTAACCCTGTAATGTTACAAGTAGCTGTGCTCAGCCAGTTATTAGAACTTTGCCTTCCTTGAGAAAGAGTAGAAAGAGTAGAAATCCCTTTGGTTGCTTTAATCACAACCCTATCCACCACTTAATAAAGACCAAGAAATCATCCTGATGACAGGAATTGTAATTAGATCCTTTAAATTTTATTTTGTCTTTACTTTTTTCCACTCTGTATTTTATCACCATCTCCCCAGTTAAGAATATACCCATGGTAAGTGAGGAAATTCCTTGGATACTGTGGGGTTTTTGTTGGTTTATTTTGAAGAAGCAGGAAACAACTAGAATGACAATACATGTTGATATTCCATGCTAAATATCAGCCCAACTAATATTTAACACTTACTTCTTTTGTAAAAGATATTTAAAAAACAAACAAATAAAACCCCACAAAAAACCTCACCACTTTTTAATGTCATACCAAGTGGTAAGAGAGGGAGAAAACTGCTAATGTAAATCAGTAAAAAGTCAGGGCTCTGTCTTAAGTATTAAAAACTATATAAACCATGGAGGAAAATCTCCTAGGATGTGCAGGTTTTTTCTCCTTTTTTCCGCTTCCTTTTTTCCTCTAAAAAGCTAGCATATGTCCTTTAGTGAAATTTTAGTTTTAAGACTGTCGTGTGGTAATCAGTGAAATAATAGGTATTGGATAACTATTGCAGACTACAAATACAGCACAATACAGCACTCACATCCTTTCTTCATTACCACTTAGGATGCTTCAAAAGAAAAGATTATTTTTGTTACTGACTGGACAGTCTTCTTGTTGTACAGATAGTGGATAAGCCTGATTTTACATCAGTATTCTCAGTAAAATTAGACAGATGTATTAGTAATCTCCAGTCTGTGTGCTGACAAGCAGTGCATGAGTAATGAGGAGGTCTTTCCAATGTGACCCTACTGCAGAGTGCTAATGAACAGGGATGTGCAATATTAGTTGAGAGTACATACAAAAATTAGAACAAATAAATGCATTTTACTGTTCTTGTTACTTACATAATGTTCTAGCTTCTTTACTTTAGGGAAAAGTAAAGATCAGGGACTTCTTTGCTGGATCCGTGTAGCTAATATTTTCCTTATTTTTTAGGGAATTAATCCTTTTTTCTAGAAAAATGTAGAAAGCTTCAGGAAATTATTATTCCTGGCTTAACAGTTGAAAAAGCTGACTATATGACCTGAAAAAATATTTCCATTTAAATTACAATATGGATGAACAGATAGCTGCTCTAAAAATGAACAGCTATGTTCAGTTAAAGTAATGAACATTTTTCCTAGAAGTGCAAATACATTTCTCATTTATGTTGTGTCATCCACTGGTACCTCAGAGTTAATAGTCAAACAGCTTATTACTGTCATCTGTCTTCTTCTCTAACACATGCTAGCAGATCTTGCATTTTGCTTCCTTTTTTTTTGTGATTTGGTGGTAATTGGTAACAATACTTGCATGATGAAATTCATTTTTGTGTACTTTAGGCTGCGACTTAACCCTTCTTGTGTTCTGAAATTGCAATCAGTTCCATAGTAAGAAAAGAAAAAAGATGCTATGGGATAAGAAGGCTGCTGTGTTTGCTCAAGGATTTTTTGGCCCTTGGAGCAGAGATATTCAAAGATGGAGCTCCAAAGACATCTAAAGAGATTACAAGATATTTCTTAAGTAATGCTGCTGTTTGCAAAATCTTATCCCCATCAAGTTTTAAATCAAAGATAGATGAGAGTGGGGTCTCTCCAAGCAGAACAACCCCAACTGTCTCAGCCTATCTTCCGAGCACAGGTGCTCCAACCCTGTGATCATCTTTGTGGCCCTTCTCTGGACCCTCTCCAACAGGTCTATGTCCTTCCTTTGCTGAGGGCTTCAAAGCAGTGTTTCAGGTCTTACAAGAGAAGAGTAGAGGGGCAGAATCACCTCCCTCACCCTTCTGGCCATACTTCTATTGATGCAGCCCAGGATGTGATTGGTTTTCTGAGCTATGAGCACACACTGGGGCACATGTTGATCTTCTCATCTACCATCATCCCCACGTCCTTTTCCTCAGGGCAGCTCCCAATCCATTCTCCTTGCAGCCTGTATTTGTGCCTGGGGTTGCACTGACCCGGGTGCAGGACCTTGCACTTGGCCATGTTGAACTTCATTAGGTTGTCATGGGCACAGCCCTTCAGCCTATCATGGTCCCTCTGGATGGCCTCGCTTACCTCTAAGGTGTCAACCACACACCTTGGTATTGTCAGCAAACTTGCTGAGGATACACTATCCCACTGTCCATGTATCCAGCAAAGATGTTAAACATCAGTGGTCCCAATGTGAGTAGCAGCACTCAGCACTTAGTTCCAGTTGGACAATGAACCATTGACAACAACTCTCTTGGTGCAGCGATCCAACCAATTACTTATTCACCAAATGGTCCATCTGTCAAATCCATGTCTTGTCAGTTTGTAGAGCCAGATGTCGTGTGGGACAGTGTCAAATGCCTTGCACAAATCTAGGTAGATGGTGTCAGTTGCTCTGCCACTATTCACCAAATCTGTAGTCTTGTCATAGAAGGCCACCAAACTGGTTAGGCGTGATTTTCCCATAGTGAAGCCATGTTGGCTGTCACCAGTCATCTCCTTTCTTTTCATGTGCCCCAGCAGATTTTCCAGGAGGATCTTTTCCATGATCTTGCCAGGCACAGAGATAAGGCTGACAAGCCTGGACTTCACTGGGTCTTCTTTTTTCCCCTTTTTGAAAACAGGGGCTATGTTACCTTTTTTTCCCATCAGTGGGAACCTCTCCAGACTGCCATGGCCTCTCAAAGATGATGGACAGAGGCTTAGCTTGATTTTTATGGGTTTTGATTTGATTGTTCAAGAGAAAACTTCCACATACTTTTATGTTTTTCTCAGATTTTTTAGAGGAATTTTTAATCTAAACTACTGCAGTAAAGAGATTGGACACTATGCGGAAAAGCCACTTAAACCCAGACAAACTGGATACCTTTTCTCATCACTATGGCAATGACTTTTCTGGATATCATCCCTCTCTGCCTATTGGAAATAGCTGAATTATTGTACTGGGGGATGCTACTTTATTTGAGAAAGTAATGTAATTTTAGTACTTCTATTTTGCTAAATGACTCTGTAGATTTTAGAGCAGGGGAATGCGAGAGACATTTCTTTTTCTGTTTTTACACTATATATGTTAGAATATGAGATTTTTTACCTCTGTTTATCTATTTTTCAGGTTTCTCTAGAAAAGAATGCCTTATAAATTATATCAAGATATGCATATACATATGTATGTGTACACATGCAGGCATGCATGTGTGTATAAGTGATACCTAAGTTCCCCGTCTGTCAGTTCTTATGCAGGTTTCATACTTTTAGTGACTGGCAATACTTAGGGAAAATAAGGTCTCTTAAGGTTAATAAAGGCTGTGTGCAAGGTGTACTCCTTTTCATAGAATCATAGAATCATAGAATTGGCTGGGTTGGAAGGGACCTCTGAGATCACCAAGTCCAACCCTTGATCTGCTAGCTCCGCAGTTACTAGACCATGGCACTGAGTGCCACATCCAGTCTCTTTTTAAATATCTCCAGGGATGGAGAATCCACTAGTTCCTGGTGCAGCCCATTCCAATGTCTGATCACCCACTCCGTAAAGAAATTCTTTCTAATATCCAACCTAAACCTCCCCCGGCACAACTTAAGACCCTGCCCTCTTGTCTTGCTGATAGTTGCCTGGGAAAAGAGACCAACCCCCCCTGGCTACAACCTCCTTTCAGGGAGTTGTAGAGAGTGATGAGGTCTCCCCTGAGCCTCCTCTTCTCCAGTCTGAACAGCCCCAGCTCCCTCAGCCTCACCTGATATGACTTGTGCTGGATCCTTTCACCAGCCTAGTTGCCCTTCCTTGGACCCACTCCAGCACCTGAACTGAGGGGCCCAGAACTGGACACAGGTCTCAAGCTGTGGCCTCACCAGGGCTGAGTACAAGGGCAGAATCATTTCTTTGGACCTGCTGGCCACACTGTTCCTGATACAGGCCAGGATGCCATTGGCCTTCTTGGCCACCTGGGCACACTGCTGGCTCATGTTCAGCTTCCTGTCAATCCAAACTCCCATGTCTCTTTTGTTTGTGCTTACAAAATTTAACACACTGTGGGAACATTTACACAGACCAAACTATGCAGAGCATGAATTCTCTCTTGCTGTAAACCATTTACTGGCTGCCAGGTAGATGTGCTGGGAATGGCATGGAGAGCTGTGGGACTGTAGGTCCCTTTGCCCCCCAAGTTCTGGACACTGAATGCAGTAATCTGCAGTCTGATACAGAAGACTGCAAAGATGGAACAGAAGCCCCAGTGGTCTGGATGACATCTCCCTTTCAGATACAGATCATTACCCACGTGTAGGTATTCTCCACACCTGAAGTGCATGGAGATGAAAGGATTATTTCCTTATTTTATGGTGGATCCAGGACTGTGGAGCCTGTAGGAAGTGAAAGCCCTTGGCTGTTGCTTGTGATAGGAAATTTTCAAGCTAGGAAAAGTGATGTTATTGATGATGGTTGGCACTCCTGGTCTCCTGTAGCAGCTGAGCAAGTTTACAGTCCTGCTGTCTTTTATTGAACCATTCATGAGCTTAAAGTAATTCAGGGTCATAAAATATGTATGTAAAACCTATGTTTTCCCAGTAGAAAAATAATGCAAATACTTTTTTTTTTCTAAACTATTCCTTGTGTTCGAATATAAAAGGCAAATTATATAGTTTTGTGTGATTTGTATGATGTGTGATATGTGATTTTACTGTATTAGTATTTTTGACAATAATCTGAAAAAGTGATATCTTTAATTAGTAAACATTTCTTTAAAAGAGCTAGTAATATACTAACGAAAACTATAATATATTATATTTTCATTTTAGAGAGCGATAAATGCAACAATAATTTTTGACCGTTGTAAAATGATTGTGTTTGCTGACTGTTCACAAGCAGTTTTAACCATCAGAGAGTTCTACTGTTGCATGGGCTGCTTTTCATGTAATTTGCCATTATGCATAATGATTTTTGTGAAATGGGCTTTAAAAATTTACCTTATGTTTCGTTAAAGTCATAGTGACTGCACACTGAGGATTTGTCCTGCCTGACAAATCAAATAGTAAGTTCTAAAGTACTGGGACCAGTGCCCATCAGTACACTCCAAATTAAGCCATGAGTGGCATGCTAATCATATTTATTAGATGAATATAGTTAGAGAGGTGTAGGAAGATACTTGAATTGAGTAAAACGCACAGAAACAAATGACCCAAAGGAGGGCAGTGCTGAACTGCAAACATCATACCTGGTGAGGCAGAGGAAGGACACACAGTGGGGCCATGTGTCTGCCTGGGATCCTGGCAGCTCCATGCCAAGGGACCCTGTGGGTGCTGTGACTGTGCCTGCTGTGGGCTCTGAACACTGCACTGGAGTCATTGCTAACAAATTCTAGAAATTAGGAAAAATATTCTGTAACTTGTATGGATCCTTTCTAGAAGGTGGTTGTAATAGGGTATTAAAGGTGCTCTGTTGGCTAAATATTATAATTTAAATATATAAAATATGCATCACAGTGCCTGTAGCCTGTAACATTAACAACTTTGCACTATACCAGGCTGACTGGCAAGAAAATATATATTTTTATATATATATATGGGGCTCCATCAGATTTCCCTGGAATTAAAGTGGGCGTTAAACATTACTCATGTCTGCTTTGTACCACAAGCTAATGAAAAGATAGAACAATCAGTGAGGAAGCTCTCATCCGGAAAATACCATTTATGTAAAGTGATCATTAATAGGAAGTCAATATTTACTGCACTGTAAATACAAGGCCTTTTCTTTTTTTAAAAAAGTCAAATACAGGGCCGTGCTACATGTCATTTTTCTACAATGATGACAACTATAGCTGCAAACAGCTATCAAATAAATGTACTGCCAAAAGCTATTAGTACTTGTGCTTTCCATAGAAATTAGAAAAGCTTACACACAGTTCCTAAATGAGGGCAGCATAAGTAGCTCTGGGCAATAATTCAGACTGTCCACTTGTGTCAGTTTTACAAGAAGACTGTGACTAACAATAGCTCTCCAGTACCAGGAATAGTGAGAACAGCTTGGGATGGGATGTGGGATGTGGAAATTCAGGTTATGGGTTATCTCACTGCTGCTACCTCAGGTGGAAGTATCTTCCTTTTACAGTGTTAAATGTAGATGCAAGATCCTGTTGAAGGCAGCTAAGCCCAGGAAGTGTCAGGAAGGTCAGTGTCATATTTTAGAATAAAGAGCTGAATATGCATACAAGTGTTTCTTGCATGGAGAGATAGAATTGCCAGGCTCAGGCCTTGTGGACTGAAAGGAAACTGTTACTTCAAGATGCTGGGTTAGCTTTACAATATAAGGTAAAAAGCATTGTGTAGGTGGCAGTGGTGTTGCCAGTGAATAATGCCAGGAATTCATCGTTGAAGAAAATTTATACTTCAAATTAAAATCGATGATGAATTTAAAATCATAAAATTAGCAAAACTGGGTAATATAATAACTTAAGTAATTATATTTACGGGAAAGAAAATCAAGTGTTGCTATCAATATACTGGATCATGTTCAAAATCTCGTTATCATGAAGTATGAAAAAACTTTTTTTATTAATTTCCAAGCTGGAACTGCATGACAGCTCATTTCCTCAGTTCATGAAAACACATGGTGGACTTGACAAGGGATAATCGAAATGAATCAGCTGTCTGAATCTAAATTCATTATAGTATTGGAGTGATAACCCTGTACTTAGGGTTGCACTGCCATATTCAGACTCATAAAATATTGTTATAGCCAAGTAACAATTCTGAAATGCCACTCATTTTTAATCAGAAAATGTCCAAATTATTTGTCATATTCATTTAATAATAACAATGATAGCAACAAGAATTATAACAACAACAACAACAAAACACTGCCAACAACACAACAAATAATAATAATAATGAAGATGATGATGTTTTAGTATTTCAGATGTCCCAACATTTGCCTTAACTGTGGAGGAGACTTCTTTTTGTAGTGAGAATAAACTCCCAACAACCTTGAGGTTTCCACATCTAAACAGTGGAGTTTTTTCACTGAGGATAATAGATGGAAACTTTTTTTTTACACAAGTAGCTAAGAGAGAGCTTAATTTTCAGCCTTTATATTTGACATGTATAGCATATAACTGAATGAATAAATATGTGCTCTTTCTTGAAGATTTTTTTAGTTAATACAAGTATTGTTTAAACCAGATGGAAGTGAGAAAACAATCTGTGGATTCAGGTTCATAGTGAAGCCTCTAGTATTTCTGATGGATTGGAGTAGGAATTGTATCTGTGTTTAAAAGTGAACAAACTTGTGTAAGTAGCTTTGAGATAAAGTTCTTCAGTAGCATAATGCTTATGTTCTTCATATGTGCCAGCCATACTATTTTGATTTTTTTATTCCCTAGGGGTTTCTAGAAAAGTGAGATATTTTTCCAGATAACTTATTTTTGATAAGAGATTTGTAAAAAAAAATCTTATGTTTTTCAAAGGAAAAGGATTTCTGAGAATCGTTTTGAAAAATGAGCAAAATTAAAACGTTCAACTAAATTTGATGATATTTAGTTTGGATTAAGAAATTTTTATGCTAGTACTTATGTCTGGAGAAGAGAAGGCTCTGAGGAGACCTTCTTGCAGCCTTCCAGTACTGTAACGGCGTCTACAAGAAATCTGGAGAGGGAATTTTAGAAGGACATGTAGTAATAAGACAAAGGGAAACTGTTTTAAGCTGGAAGAAGGTAGATTCAGGATAGATATTAGGAAGAAAATCTAAACTGTGAGGGTGGTGAGACCCTGGCTCAAGTTACCCAGGAAAGCTGTGGATGCCCCCTCCCTGGAAGTGTTCAAGGCCATGTTGGATGGGGCATGGAGCAACATATTTGGAAGATGTCCCTGCCCATGTCAGGGGATTGAAACTAGATGATCTTTTAACATACCTTCCAACCTAAACCATTCTATGATTCTATGGTTTTCGTCCTTTGGAGATGAAAAACTGATATTTTTACTGCAGCCTGTTTTAAAATACTATTTTAAAGAAATAAAAGACAGGAAATCAATGTTTTTCCACTAAAAAACCCAAAACTTTTTTCCAAAAATTTTTGCAAAAATACCAGCCGCTTTTATCCTGTTTTATTATGTATATTTCCTAGTAAGAAAGCACAGCTAGACTCTTCTCAGTATCAGTCTCATAAGGATTAATATTTTCATGTGGGAAGGGAAGATAATCAGATTTGCAATTAAAACATCAGTGCACAGTCTGGAGAACAAACACAGTATCAGAGAAAATGCCTTTATGAGTTAGGTAAAACCAAGATATCATTAAAGTTGCTTTGCCTTTTTAAATGTCTGTTACATATGCTCTGCAGAGTGATGGTCTTGCATACCTGGGCGCACTATTCATCAACATGCCTAGGCTTTTTGGTGTCTTTTGACCTCCTCTGTATTTTGAAAAGATTCAGTCTTGTAATATATGGTGTTAGGAATCCATCCATTTAGTTACAGAAGCTCTAGTGATAGTATTAAAAATTGAATATAATCTGCTTGGATAATATATTATAAAAGTAACACTAGGCTGCAGTTTTGGAAGAACATAACAGACCAGGTGACCTTTGTGTCCTCTACTGATTTTATTTTATGTAATTAACAGCCATATTAAATGGTCTGTGATAAAATGCAGATGAACAAAGAACTCAGTACCTTGGCTTCACCCTTCCTTGTCGGCAATGATTCATTTAGCAGTTAGGAGCACTATGGAATCCTTTTGATACCTGATGTGCTCCCTGGGCTCCTGGTAGATGCCACTCACATTGTGGCTCAGCAAGCCCTGAGCCTTGCTGGTGGCTGCTGTGTAAGCCAGAGATGTATTTTCCTGGTTGAAGTCCTAAAATATCCTGATGTGCCGTCTTGGCGTGTCACCTCACATCCTCATCAGGCTTGAGGACTGCTGCTTTTCATTGCCTTACAAAGACAGGAAGGACAGTCTTCTGCACTGCTATGTAGAAGGTGGGTATAAACCACTGCTAGAGCCACATCAGTGGTGTGCAACTATCTGTAATTTAGGTTGGGTATTTTTTAAGGAGGTGGCTAAATATGAGTGCCTGTAGGAAGTGTTGGTCAGGGTAGTGTCAGCCTGAATTTCTGTTTTGGAGACCAGACAATAAATTCTAGGGTTGTTACAGGGAAAGCTTGAGCTGGTACTGGTAGAGGAATCTAAGTGAGCTCATGTGGCCTAAAATGATTTGTTATCTTGATTGCAACAATTACTGCTTTGCATGCAGCAGGCAAGATTGTTTTATGGAGGATTTTTTGGGATAGGGGAACTGATGCTTTGATTTCTTTTGCTAGATCCCAATAGATTCTTGGGACTTAAAGGATTATACTTAGAAATTAAACCTGTCTACTCTTGAGCTGGAAGGACTATCCTTTTAATAATGAGATTTCTGTTTTGTTTAAACTATGCTTGGGAGTATGGCTGAGACTCTACTCTTAGCTCTTGGTTTGTAGGTGCTGTGGAGATTTGGAAGAATGTTTACACTGTGTAAATCATTATTCTAAAAAAACGAACCAAACAAGTAACATATGTCAGGAGGTTTTCTTGTTGCTTTGTGTATTTTGTCTCTTTGGAAACTAAGATACTGAAATTATCACATAGATTTATGACTTACTTGGAGGACTTATAGCAGCCAAACGAGTTTTTTTTAATGAGCCCATTTACTGTCTATTATAAGTGGACTTGGTAGATACTTCTTATACCTGAGTAAGTGTATAAATCCCTGAATACTATCCATTCATTAATTCCATTTTGAAAGTATAACATTTATTATCAACTTTTCAAACAGAAGTTTAATGTTTATATTGTGTTAATTCGGTATAAAAATATTAAGTATTGAGTATATAAAATACAGAATTTAGAATATAAAGTATGCAAAGAAGTAGATAGCTGATAGTTGCTTATGAGAGTCCTCAAATAAGATTTAGAGTGCAAGGTGTCAGATCACAAATGTGTCACAGTTGGATTTTCTAGTTCAGTTGTTCATTACCAGAAAGTCAGTCTGAAGGAACCATTTCATTTTGACAAGTTACAGATTGTGGTCATCATGTGTACTGTGTATTATTATGATCTATATTTATAATTTGAAGGTGGTAAATTCTAAGACACACTAGGCACTATAGCAGCATAAGAAAGTTCAAGGAGATTTATAATCTAAGACATGAGGTGACTGATGAAGAAACTAGGGGTCCAAAAAGAAAAAATAAATCATCAGTGCTTGTATGGACAGGTACTGGTAAAGTACTAATGGTACCAAACTGCACAGTATTTATGAATACAACAGTCATACTGGTATAAGAAAGGGAAAAAAGAGATATTTTAGCCAAAGTTTTCACTGCAGATATTTAATATCAAGTATTATTATAACTTGAGAGATGTGAGAATCTCTTACCATTCCCACTGAAATTAAATGTTGAAGAGGTCTGAGGGCAGCTCTCATTACCAGGTCTGACTTCATGAATTCAGATGGGGAGATATTGGCCTTTCTGTCCTCCTCATATGTACTTTGTGTCCAGTAAGTGTTGTTTATCAGCCATTTAATAAGAATTCTAGCAATTTCTCATGTTCCTAAGAGTACAGAAGGAAGGCAGAGAAAGATGAATGAAAGCGTGAAGGAGACACCTGTATATTTCCATAAATAGAAGTTAAACAGATCAGTTTTGCCAGGAGCATGAATATATAAACCCTACACAAAGTTCTGCAACATACTCTGTAATTCTTTTACTGTTGAAGTGCAAGCCCCTGGCTTCTAGGAACTAAATTCAAGAGCAGCTTTGTGGTATTTCTGACGTGGTAGTGTTCAGGACTTGATGCTTACAAGAATGAAAATTTGGAAGCTGTCTGTTCCTCTAAAGGTTGTACTGTGAATTGTCCTTTAGCACCTATGGAGAGGGAAAATCAAGACAGACATAAGTATTTTTGGATATAAATTGCTTTCAATACTTTTAGCAAAGCTGCACCCTTCTCATTTTCTCTATATTCCTTTTTGCCTCTCTACTTAGCTTTCTTATATGCATTTATTAAAAATTAATTTGATGGTAATGTAGTCTATTAAATTACAGGAAACATTCCTGTGATTTTATGCTTTGAGCTTTGCAAAATCAGTAAGGAAATACATTAAAACACTAATAAAGATGTAGTGTAGTTATACTCACTTCTGCCAAGTAAGTCTGTACTGAATTTGTCTCATCATCACAAAACCTCTAGAAAATTGATATTTTTCCACAAATGTGGTAATATACAATAAGGTCATAACAAAATCTTGTTCTTCTGGCTTCTTTCTAATGTGAGTTATCTTGGAAGGATGTAAAATATCTCAATAATTCAAAGATACATTTAACAGAATAAAATTATATAAATCATGTTTCTGGGATATGTTTGCACCTTATACATTGCTAGTGTGCCTTCAGGGACTGAAAAGGGTGCTATATGCCCAGACTGAATTTGTGAAAGGCAGAAAGTGGCAGAGGACTTTAGAATCATAGGATGATAGGGGTTTGAAGAGGCCTCTAGAGATGAAGTCCAGCCCACCTGCTAAAGCAGAATCACCTCAGGCAGGTCACACAGAAACACATCCAGGTGGGTCTTGAAAGTCTCTAGAGAAGGAGACTCCACAACCTCTCTGGGCAACTTCCAATGCTCTATCACTGTAGTGTAACAACACAACCAGGTGCCCCTAATTGCCAGGGAGTGGGCATGAGCTTGTGTTAAGCCCACCTGTGCCTAATTAGGGCGGGCCCCCACTGCGCATGAGCAGGACCAGGGGGCCAATAAAAGGTGAGGCCTGAGACACAAGCTCATGCCCACTCCCTGGAAATTAGGGGCATCTGGTTGCCTTGTTACACTACAACCACCCTTATACTAAAAAAGTTTTGTCTCATATTAAGGTGGAAAATCCTACATTACAGTTTGTGTCCATTGCCCCTTGTCCTATCACAGGGACACCTTCTTGACAACCACTCTTCAGATACTTGTAAACATTTATAGGATCCCCTGTCAGTCTTCTCTTGTTCAGATTAAACACCCCTGGGTCTCTCATCCTTTCTTCGTAAGACAGATGTTCCAGTCCCGTGAGCATCCTTGCAGCCCTCCATTGAACTCTGGCTAGTACATCCCTGTAACTCTTGAACTGGAGAGCCCAGAACTGGACACAATACTCCAGTTGTGGTCTCGCCAGGGCAGAGTAGAGGAGGAGGAGAACCTCCCTTGATTTGCTGGACATATTCTTCTTAATGCACCCCAGGATATTATTTGCCTTCTTGGCCAGAAGGGCACATTGCTGTCCCATGGATAACCTACTGTCCACCAACACTCCAAGGTCCTTCTCCATGGAGCTGCTTTCCAGTAGGTCAGCCTGTACCTCATTAGGTTCCCCTTTGCCCAGCTCTCCATTCTGTCCACATTGTGCTGAATGGCCACACAGCCTTCTGGTGTTATCAGCCAATTCTCCTGGTTTTGCACACCAGGAAACTTGCCAAAGATACATTTTGCCCCCTCACCCAAGTCTTTGATGAAGATGTTGAAAAAAACTGAGCTCAGTCTTGACCCTTGGGGAACACCACTAGTTACAGATCTCCAGCTGGACTCTGCACCATTGATCACAACACTGAGCTTTTGTGTTCCTGGATTTATTTAATTTCTAACCATAATTGCAGATAGGATATGAGGCAGATATCTAAAACTCATGCTAGATAACTATACAGTACTTGTGGCATAAAAAAGTTCTGGAAAATCTTCAGTCTTGCAGGTTTGGCGTCCTACTGTCTTCATGTCTGGAGAATATATTTATATGAAGGCAGGTTCAAGAATGTGCCTGGTACTCAGCAATTTCCCATCTTATTTAGGAAAATACCCTTAGAGAATAAAAAAAAAAATCTACTGTTCACATTTATTGGTTTACTGTTACTGATTTATCCATTGTTTATTACGAAGATGCTTGTCATGAAACCTATGCTCATTTGAAACAAAAGTGCATACCATTCACTTCAAAAGTTACAATATCCCTTCCATCATATATACAGGTTACTAAAAATGTTAGTTCAGTTTTTCATTACTTACTCTCAATGCAGCTGCTAAAACAAAAGTTTTGTCATGATCCTGCCTACACAAGTTTCTGATATAGAAGAGAACTAGCAATAGGTATCTCTAGGATGCTAAAAAAATCTGGTGTCCTTTTTGGACTGCATTAGTTAGAAACTCTAAATCCCACTTCATAAGCTTGATCCTATAGTGTTCCATGAAGGTATTTTCTCTTCTAGACAGCCTTTTTATTTATTAATTTTTTTCTTTCATATTATTTTTAGTGTTATTTAATGTGTGTGCAATCTAAAAGAAAAAATGATTTATTGTACTCATAAGTGGAACATGATACAGAATCAGGTAGCAATAGCTCTGCAACAGACAGAAATACTTCTGAGTTGCATTGTATCCTGTGTGGCATTAGTGAGCATATGAATTGATCTGATGTTACTTTTTCTCCCAGTTGTCACCAGATGGATTACCACATTTGTATAGCATCAGTCACTGTCATATTTCTACCTTATATTTACCAGTGTGAAATGCACAGCACACGTAAACAGCAGAATGGTTCAATACCCTGTGCTGATTTATGAACACATGCAATTCAGCAATGAAATCAGAAGCAATTAGAGTGTAAAAGAAAGAAATGTCAATTTTTTGTACACAAGTAAATCTAAAGTTTTATTACTGGTTTGGAGTAAATGTGCAGCGAGGCCTTTTCTCACTAGAGGATTTTAGTGTCTAATTAACAGCGCTGTTTTACACTTTGATTTGGACTGCTAACTGAACAAAAATAGTAGGTCTGCTACATCTTATGTGAGGGAGCAAGGGCTTGTCTAGTCAGCAATTCACCTGTATGACCCTTTGATTCCCCTGATGGGGGATTCAGGGTTCATTTCCTTTCTTGCCTTCTACAAGGAGGGAAGCGTGGAGTATCTACTGCTTTGCATGCACGCCCTTAACTCCTCTTAATCCATTTGGGAGTTACTCTGTGGTATCAAAGTAAGTGTATACTTTTAATCTCTAAAGCATCCTTCTAAGAAATAGCTGGAATTTATAGGTCTTATCAATGTGCAGCAGTGCAAGTGAATAAAGAGAATCTTTAAAATAAAGAAACTGCTGACTCAGCCCAGATAGAGACTTGGGAGTAAAACTGGAAATTCAGCAGTGCCAGTCCCTCCTCATCTATCTGCTGATTGAAAGTATTACCCTTTTCCTGCTAATCCTCAGAGACTGGTAGAATGTAAAGAACTGGAGATATTGGTGTTTAAATAACAGGAGATAATAGGAGATCACTAGTGTTTGGAGACCCTATAAAGGGTAGCTCCTCAGGGTATTGTCCCACAGCTGACAGGGAGAAATCCACAATATTAAGGTTTACTTTATATCTGAAAGCTAACAAAACTGTACAAATAAATTCAGTAGAGCTCACTAGCATGGAGACAGTTCAGCTAGATTTCATCTGCTATCAAAAGGTGGTAAGAGCACCTACACTTCATCACTTTTATATTTTAGTTACTTGAGACAAAAAAGGTTCTGTAGCCGTTCTATTCTGAATAACAGCAATCCAAATAGCTCAGTGCCAGTATGAGCTGACTGCCAGTATGTGTTGAATAGCAGTATCATTCTGTACCATCACATTTATGCAATATTGTGTTGTCAGGTAAGAGATAATAGAAATGGCAGTTTGTTGTGTGGTACCAGAAAAAGCACATTTTGAATAGACATTTGAAGGCTAACCTTAATTAAATGAAAGATCACTTCAACCTACATATAATTTTGTTGCCCTTACAGTCATTGAAATGGCTCCAGTGGCTGCATATGGCTCCAGTGGCTCCAATGGCTCCATATTTGTAAATATATTGAAAAATAGATCCTAACATACATTTTAGGAATAAACTGCAAAGTCAGAGGTGCTGTTTCTGCTCATAATTTAAAATCAACATACTTTCCAACAATTATGTTATTTCCTTAGGTACTGCTGAAATGATGACTAATAGGAAAAGTACAGTGGAATAAGAGGACTGATATATAGGAAATAAATATTATTTCATATACTAAATAAAAAAGAACTTGAAAAGCTGAAAACAGTAATGGGAGTTGATGTTTTGCTGTCAATTAATACCTAGTATCTGGTGCTTGATTAATTACTTCTAGAAAATCATGGTCTTATAATTGTGTGGCTTAGTATTTTTTTTTCTTTGTTTTCTTTGTTTTTCTTTAGTTGTCTAAAACCAATCTGGATGTTAGACATTACTCGAGGTGATTCATGAACCAGAAGCTTGTTCTTATTTAGCTGTCAGGAAAGGGTTTTTTCAGGTACCATTCACAAGTGTTACTTCCTGGAAGAAACTGAGTATGCTCAGGATGTGTGACCATATTGTAGCCAACTTCTTAGTTTTGAAATAACAAATAGCATTTAATGTTATATGTAAGGATGCATAAAATCCAGTATTTCTGGGTTTTATTCTCATAACCCATTGCTACATTCTCATACGCATTGCTTTTGAATAAAAAGTACACCTATGTATTGAATGCCTCCTTCACCATGTAGAACGCATGAAGCAGGTTCTATGAACACAATTCTACAAAAGAAATGTTGTCTGTAGCTATAGATGTGGAGGAATTTTGAAATTTCAAATGCAGTGAAAAAAAAATATATAAAAAAAGCTCTTTGCTTGCATGTATTTCTGGAGAAATTTCCTGGATCACTGAATGTCTCCATTTGTAATATGGAAACATAGCAAGATGCACCTGGTAGTTCAGATTAAAGAAATCACAGTACATTTTTTCAACTTCCTAAACTTTAATATATCAATGATGTTAATAACAGCTTTTACAACCAACAGTTTTATGGGTTTATTCTGAAGGCTGATAACATGAGAAGAAATATCAGAACAATTAAGTGTATGCATAAATCCAGATAATAACAGAGAGAAAAAAAAAGTCTTTCAAATTCTTTATGACTCTGGGACATGTTTTGGTTAGGGAGCTATAGAGACAAAGTACTTTCATTAGAACTCATGATATCTGCACTTAATTACAGAGAAGATGATGTTACATAAAATGAAGAAAGAGAAACCTGAGGTTTGTATTCATTACTGCAAAGTCTTGAGATCTATATTTCATCTCAAATGTGAAACAAAAGCTGAATACTAAATAAACTGCCATTCATTATATATGCTATTCATACATGCATGTATGTAATTATAAGTGAATGACATAGCAGGAAAATATGATAATTTGCTGTCTTTTCTTCAATATTTATCAGTAAACTTTGTGTTTCTAAACTAACAGTTCATGTTGTTAAGGTCTAGAAATTGCAAAGCAGATCCTGGCATAGGTCTGGAGATTGCTTTGGAACACTTGATGTGTGTAGCATTGGGAAGTGTTGGTCTCAGATTGCTTTTCAGTGAATTCCCTGGGAGTGGGAGGTGTTCTTTTCTGGAGCCAGCTGCTGCTGTGCCAATGCTGGTAACCCAACTCCATGTTACAGCCTAAGGCTGCTCTCATACAATTCAGTCTGTGTGTGTGCTGCCTTCCCTGTTCCCCTGACCTTTTCCTTGTTTGAGTGCAAAGTCAACTATGTTATACTGAAATGCCTTTACTGTTGATTTAAGACATAAAAAGATTTTGCATTGGGCTGTTGAGTTTAGGAAGCAGTCATGGGCTCCATTTAGTTTGCATTGCTGTTGTCATGGTGATCTCCAAGATGGAGGTGGTAAGAAATGGCCTGAAGTAATAACGTTTACAGCTGTTCCAGCTGCTTGCAAAAAGAAATGTATCTGTGACCTTAGAATATAGGATGAAATTTTTTTAATAAGTGGTGAATTTCAGTCCCTAAAATAGATGAAAAATTTAAAAATGAACCCTTTGAAATGTATATTTGTTTAAGTCCATAGGATCATATTTTAATTCAAGTGCAGTTAATAGTATGGAATGTAACCACATGTTCATGCTTTGAGAATGTATATATCAGTTCTTAGCTTTTTCCTCAGGGAGACTCTTAAGATCCTGTAGTCCTCTCAGGTCCAGCAGCAGAGACAGTCTTGTAAACATAAGAGTTTTCTCCATAAAACTGTCCTTGAAAAATAAATCTATACAATTAGCCTCCTATCTCTGTTCAGCAAACACAATGTTTCACTATTCAGTGGGTCTAATTTAGGGTAAGTCTTCAAATCAGGACTGTAATTTCTCTGTACATTTACATCGGTGATGCTATTTCAAAATGTCATATTATTGACCTAAATCATGACTTAGATGACATTTTTCATCCAATAAAGTTATGTGAGGCTGTCTTGATTATAGATGAATTGAATAGGAAGAAAAGAGTGCATTGCTAGACATTGCTTCTGATCAAGCAAGACTCCCAAGTCCTTTTCCTCTGGGCTGTTCTCAATCCATTCTCCTCTCAGCCTGTAACTCTGCTTGGAATTGTCCTGACCCAGGTACAAGACCTTTCCCTTGTCCTTGTTGAACTTCATGAGGTTTGCAAGGGCTCCCTCTCAGGCCTCTCAGTGTCCCTATGGAAGGCATCCTTTTCCTCCAGCAAGTTGACTTCCCCACACAGTTCGTTATGAAGAGAAAACTTACTGATGGAGCAACTGTCCATGTTGCCAACAAAGATATTGACCAGCACTGCTCCCAGTATTGACTCTTGAGGAACATCCATTTTCCCTGGACCTTGTGCTGTTGACCACCCCTCTTTCAGTGTAATCCTCCAGCCAGTTCCTTATACACTGGATATATGGATACTCCTTATGGATACTCCTTATCCATATCTTTCCAATTTAGAGACCTGAAACAGCACTGAGAGGAGTTTTGAAAGCACTGTGGATGTCTATGACTTGAACTTACACAGGGGGACCAGACAGAAAGTCATGTAGTTGTTCAGTCTGCATTTACAAGCTCAGATTCAGTCTGATATTCAAATAGTTATAGCTAAATGCACTTACCCATGGGTGCCTCTATGGGTAATAAATGGAATGGCAGAGATCTGGCAAAGGATTGTATTTAAATAATCTGATGACATTTTATTCTTACTTTCCTATGATATGAAATTGAATGGAGAGGGATGGTACATTTTAAATTGTCCCAAACAAGTAGAAGCATTAAACAACTTAGTTTTTTATTTCATAATTATAACTGATGCAAACATATAAGAAGTTTGTTTTGTATTAATTTTTTGTAACTGGTTTGCTTTCCACTATTATTTGTGACCTTGTAATTACAAAACAAGTATTATTGATGATGGCTTTAAAGCAGGAATGTATAGTAGTTTATTTAGCATCTCTTGCTTTTTCTTTAAGATGCCTTAAGCAACTGGAGAAATCATTTACTATGTCACAAAATTTCCTGCTGTATTAGTTAAAGGAAAATATTTCCCTACAGATATTTTCACATGTAATGCTATTTCCCATATTTCACAAGCTGTTTGCAGTTTAAACTTAATCATATTTGCCTCTCCATCACTGAGGCTTTTTAGAATTACCTTAGAGATCTAGATCTTATTTGGATATTTATAGCATAATTAGATTTGACATATCATAGTTTGTTTATCTCAGTTAATGCCTAAAGGCTTGATTCTGATCTGAGAGCTGCAGAGGCATAGCACCACATTTGGAATAAACTCTGTATCAGAGATGCTAATAGGAGTCTATGTCCAAAATAGTTACTCTGCTTTCCTCCTGTCTCTTAAATGTGTTTGGTTGAAAAGATACATTTTTATTTTGAGAAGGAGAATGTCTGGAATGAGATGATGGCAGGAAGTGAAGCCATCTTCAGGATTTTAGTCTGTTATCCTGATGCTCTCCATATATATTATTGTATAGCTAACATATGACTACATTTCATTTTCTGGAAAAAATATGGATTTGAACCTTCAAACATATTCTGCCTCAAGGACACCTTATCACCTGTGCTTTTGCTTTGTATGTTTTCTCTCTGTTTTTAATAATACAGAGATGTAGATATAAAATTCAGCATTCCTGGAAAGTCAGTCTAGAGTGGTGATGCTCCCCAGAGAACTTTAGTCTCATGAATCAGTGAATTAATCATCACCCAGAATTTTTAGTTTACCCCACTGAATGAAAAATATTTTTGGTTCTCTTTCTTCACATGCATTCTCCAGGGGTAACTGGCATGGGACTTTGATTAATTCACATCTTTCTTTGCTATAAAAAATTTAGTATGGTCATGCCACACTACAGATACTCCCCACAGAACTACAGCTAAGTACTAGAATACTATTTCTAGTAGTAGAAATAGTATTGCAATATATATTGGCTGGAGATGCTTTGGTTTGTTCTAATGGGTTATTTGTGTTTGAAGTGCACTGCATTATGATACAGAAATTGTTTCTTTGTCTTGCATGTGTTGACAAAAACTCTGTAATCACCCTCTCTCCAGACACATATTTTCATCAAGAGGTTGGTGTACATGCTAATATTTTCCACCAGGCTGGTGGTCATGACATTGGTCATGAAAGTTGGGCATATTTGAAAGCAGGAACACTCAGCTGGCTTACAGTGGTTTGCCCACAGCAAGTAAAAGGCATGGGAAACCTTCCTGTGTTCAGCTCCAAGTATAGAGTATAAAACAGGAAAACATTGGTGTAAATAGGTTCACACATGTACTGATTCTGGTTGAAACCCTGAAATGTATTTGCCAGGAAATCATAACTGGAACTCCAGCTCAGAGCTGGGTCACTTTGTCTGCTGGCCAGGCATTGCTAATCCCTAATTTAGATGTTGTATAATGCAACCTGTGTGCTCCAATTGTTAAGAGATCTCTTTCTGCTTCATAGTCATCTGTTTGTGGCATTTGAACCCTGGTCAGATGTAATAGCCATAGTCAAGCTCTGTGATTGCCAGCACTTCTGTGAAAGAGGTCCTTTTGAAAACATGTAAGACTCCCAAAATGTTTATGTATAGGTGGTCTCTTTGAATGTAATGCATTTGTTGATTTCCAGCATAAAGTAGGGGAGAGGAATTTTCTGAATTTTCTGAAATTCAAAACCTGTTTTGAAGGTTATTTATAATGTAATGTTGTTATGGGAAATCAATATGCTAAGTTAAAGTTGCTGACATACAATACAGGTTTGGACTACACTTAAAAAGATGATACACATAAAATATCCTGCAATTCTTATCAAATTGGTACACAGACTGATTTTTCTGGTCTTACCTTTAGATGCAGAATGCTGATTTAGTATTCATGAAGCAGAGGGAAATTAAGGTACACTGTAGAAAAAATGGATAGTGCTGAAAATTACTGTTTCTATACAATTTAATTTCTTATTGGACTGTTTGTGTTTTCAGAGAAATATGGCCTAATTAAGAAAAGACAAATGAATGCCCTTTACTCATTATTTAGAGGTTCTGCATACACTAATTAATACTGTGTTATTTCTTAGAGATTCAAATTATAGTGTACAAATAAAATTTAATTGCTAATGATTTATACAAAAGATATTAATTTCATTATTACAGAATGTTGATACTGTGTAAAATTATTAATGCAGTAAGTATTTTAGACAAGGATAGAGTAATAATTATGTTACTGTTCGTGTTTGAGTATCATTGTAAATTTTCTGAGCCCTTTAGGAATGCAGAGGGTAGCACAGCCTGCATCCTAAAAAAATGCATAAAGCAGCAAGTACAGATGTAATATGCAGAGAGTCAGATTGATGCTAGGCAAATGTCTCATTATTTACAGTTTTGCTCCTGTCTGAGTCTAAATTTGTGTTGAAGCCAGAGCTGTCTGCCCTGATCCATCTAAGTCAGGGGTGAGGAACCTGTGGCTCTTAAGTAGTCTGCACACAGCTCTCTCCCAGGGTTGTATGCAGAGTCGTGGTGAGGCTGCCATAAACAAACCCCACCACTGTGGAAGCTCCTGGATGCTCCAGAGGTCATCCACATACCTAGGGTCACGCTTGCATCCAGCTCCTGCAGCTTTACGGTGGGAAATGCTCCCATGTTGTCATCCTTTGGGTAAGAACTTGTTGAGCACTTTGCACTTTCTTCCCTGCTCCATTGCCTCCTGGCCCCATGTGGGGTCGTTCTGTCTTCTGCTTTCACTGGCATGAATCTCTGGATATATTGCATGTAACATCAGGATGCTGGGCTGCCTCTAGCATTTTTCCTCCAGTGTGGGCTTCATATGTGTGCCCACCTTTCATGCATATCTGAGAGCTGTCATGGGCAAGAATGCCTTCAGAAGAGATCTGGCAGAGAATGAAGAGTTTTTTGGAACATTTCAGAGCAGGTGGAGTTGAAGCATCGAGGGAAGTGAGGGTGTATCTGTGAGAAATGTAAGAAATGAGGTGTGAATAATGCTTTCATGACTATTTGCTTTCAGTTTTCTGAAGCTGGAGATCTCTGAAGGCTGGAGAGAGCTCAGAGCTCAGGCTGTGATGAAAAGAAGCAAGGGAGACCCTGGCAGATACGATTCTTATGAACCAGAAAGGAATGAGTGTGAATTCTGTCAAGCTAGTATGCAGGCATCTCTGTGAATCAAGCTGGGGCAACAGGAGGATAAAGAAAAGAAATTGCTTTAGATGTAATGTGTAAACAATTAGGGTGAGAGGCATGGGTGTATGGTAGGTATGGGTTAGATAGGTATTATATGAGGTAAGTATGGTATTGTATAGGTGAGGTAGGTGAGGAAAAGGGGTCACAATTATGTTGCATTATGTCAGAGCTGCAGCAGGAAGCATAAATGATCCTGGAGGAGAGAGAGGAGCTGTGTTTTACCATGGTGAGTTTGAGCAGGTACTGTGTGAAGTTATGATTGATTTCCTTAACTGGGGAGAGGCCATCACTGAAGGAGCAGCTTTGCTTTGAGTCACCTACACAAGACTATTACATAGCAGTGTTTGAACAGGCAAAGACTGAGCTGAAAAAAGAGAACAACTATTCTCATTGTTTTCCAGTTTCTCAACTGATGGTAAATTAACATATGTCAATTGGTTTGAATTTATAGCAGCTGAAAATCAGACCTTCAATACTAAAAGAGGGTAGCATATGTCAAATGGACAGAGAAATCCAATAAATAACTTACTTGACCTTTATATATTATTTATAAAGTGCTATGTATGCAGAGTGCTAAGCACCTTCCATTTTTGATAACCAGCCTGCAGCAGCTACTGATGAAAGCAAGGAAGGAAGCCCAGTTAATGGGAGGATTTACCTCTGTCAGTAGGATGTGGTGTGTTCTGTTGCCTTATTGACATGAAGCAGCTTTGTAGTGACACCCTAGAGAAGATTTTAAATAAATTAATACGGAAAGTTACTGAGCTTATGTGAAACTGGTGCCAAAATAAAATGAAAAAAACCAAACCCTGAATTTTCTCTACTACAGATTAACATAAACATGGTTTACATTTAAGACCTTGTATTCAAGATTTAAAAGCTCCAGTCGCTGGAAGGCAGATAATCTAAAGTTCTTGTTTGTGCAAGGTTCTTAACTGATACTGGACTACCTAGGAAACTTATTTTAGGTCAAGCAATTATCAATATAAACTACCACATTGACACTAAAGAGCAAGAGCAAATGGAGAAATCTGTTTCTGTTTTGTAGTTCCTGACAGGAAAAGGGTTTAAGTCACAATCAGAGTTTGCAGGATTCTACAGTGGACCATTTATATATACACAGGTTCCCTAAACCCTGTGGGCTGAGGTTATGCTTTGGATCAATAATTTTCTGGTCTTGGAAGCTGTAACTCTAGTATGTGTTACTTTTAAATGCAGTTTTGGAAATGGGAAAGACCTTCACAGTTTTATAGCCCATTATTTCTCTGAAACAGCAACCCTCAGTGCTGGAAATACATCTGCTTACTTTTGTCAGACTTCATTAGCCTAAGGTTTTGTCATGATTTAAAAACAAAGAGGCAAAAGTAAAAAAAAAAAACAAAAAAACAAACAAAAAAAAACCAAACCACACTTTAGTAAAGTTCATCAAACTTGGAATAAATTAGTTTAGATAGGGCAAATTAAATACTGTAGCCTACATCATGGGAGTGCTTAGACAGGATCATAGTGAGGTTTCTTTTGACATAAAAATCTGTCTGTTCAGGTCCTCATGGAAGGCTGGGTGATAGCAAAAGCTAACGTATAGGTGGCATTATCTGGATTAATAGTAGCTTATTTCTTATATGGGCTAATGCAAATTTCTACTGGTAGAAGAAGACATTATTCAGCTAAACACAGCATTTGGCCTCCTTCAGAGTTGCAGAGTGTTAATCTCTCCTGCTCTCATCCTTACTGTAGCAGAAAATTGTGTATATTGGGGATTAGCTGTATTTACTTGTTTTCCTTGGACAAGTGACCTAAAGTTATGCTTTCTAATCTTTTAAATCTTTAATCTTTTTTTTTAATATCTTTGTTTATTTGTTGTTTTTGTTTTCATGAATTCTGCATTTACTAAAATATTCAAAATTTTCTTGGACCTGATCTTATGAAACCTGTTCTAGGTGAACCGGCTTTAGCAGGGGGGTTGGATTAGATCATCTCCAGAGATCCCTTCCAACCCCCACTATTCCATGATTCTATGAATATTTGAAATTACTCCATTTAACTGCAGTGCAAATCAGAATTTTTACAGTGCACAGACTGGATTTTTCATTGTATTTTCATATTTTTGTTGTTGTTTTCCCTCCACTGTACAGAATTTTCCCAGGGTTCAATTTGCATCTCAGTGTGTTTGACTCAAAAGAGCTTCTACCTCTGCTTATGGAGCAGCTCATCTACATATTGCAGTGGCTGGATAGGTCCTTCATATAAATCGTAAATCTTGCCTTAATTTCATTCTGTCCCATTTGATTGTACAATTTTAACAAGCCTAATTATCTTTTCTATCCTTCTATTATTTAAGTATATGCAGAATAACAGACTAACAGCAATTACTTTTCCATCCTTTATAAATGTTTTTCTGATTGCATACTCTTTGAGAAAGCAAATTTCAAGTTAATTTTCCTTTTGAGTTTTGTTTCTTCCCTGTCTTTCCTTCTCCCCTTTGTATTGTTTTGCATTAAAAAAGTACAAATAAACAATCTTATATGAAGTGTGGTGGATTGACCTTGACTAAGGGCCAAATGCCCACCAGCTGCTCCTTTACTGCCTCTTAACAGGTCAGTCAGTGGGAGAAGCAAGAACTTAAAAGTTTTGGGTTGGGGTAAGTAAAGAGAAATCCCTTGCCAATTACTGTCTTGGGCAAAACACTTGAATTGGAGAAAATGTAATTAAGCACCTTTTCACAGGCTCAGCTGCATTCCTTCCCTCCTGAGTCCTTTTTCCCTTCACCAGGCAGCACACATCTTGGCAGATCAGACTACTGGAGCTGGCTGGAACCAACTGGAACTGGCTGGAACCAGCTGGAACTGGCTGTGTCTGGCCCAGGGCAGCCCCATCTTCTTACAGCAGCCCCCCCCTGCCAGGGGATTAATACCCCATACAAAGAGACATGATTCAGTGAAAACACTGAAAGGAATATTATACTTCCCAGCCCCAGGTACATTCTCTCTGTTCTGTTTTCCAGCAGTTTTGAACTTAAGCTTTTATCTGTGTGGGCTTATGTAGGAAAACTCATTCTCTATAGATATAAATACATATTTTTCAAATTATGAGATTTGATTAATAAGGTGTAGCTGCTTCTTGCATAAGTTTCTCTTTTCCCCTGGTTGTTCACTCCACATTTTTTCCCCCACAGTCAACTCTTCAATAAGGTTTACTGCTCTGTATTTATCAGAATTATTTTGCCTTTTGGTGGACTGTTAGCACTTTCCCATAGCTATTTTTAAGTATAAAAAGGGTGGTCTGTGTCACTAGGTCCATTGGCTTCTTCCTTCTCTCATGTGCTGATGGACCTGGTTGATGCTCAAATCCTTGCCCAGACCCTACTGGAACCTCTTTTCCTTTTTTGGACAGCATCACCATTTTCTTTCTTTCCTTCCTTTCTTTCTCTTCCTTTCCTTACTTTCTTCTTAATAGTCCATTGCATTTGGAGGATGCTTGCCTTTCTTCATGGGCTTCTTTTTTGTTTGTTTTCCCTGGGCCACTTTGCTTTCTTCAGCGCTGGGCATTTGGCTGTGCACTGGCATAGCTACTACCTGCTTTACATTTTGCACTTGTTCATATAAATATTTATATCTTAGAGTTCTTGCCAAATAGATATGTGTAACCTTTATTATATATATATTATATATATATATGTTGTATAATACTATATATACTAAATTTCCTCTGCTTACATTTTACCACATTTATAAATGATTAGACAGCATAAAATGTCTTACCCAGACTCTGACACTGAACTGTTCATTGAAAATTATAAATGATTCTTTTTACTACGTGAATTTACTGTATGATTTTACTACATGATGATTTCCACTTTTTCACCTTGAACAGCCACAGGTCATTTAATTATTAGAGTCTTCTGTCAACTGAGACTGAAAATGGGAATATTTAGACTCTTAAGCTGAATCTGTGGGGGGCACCTCGTCAGACTTCTCTGATCTGAGAAAAGCTTAAAAATACACATGATACTACTATATCTCTGAACAGTTTGTGAAACAAATATACACTGAGCTGTGAATACCCAGCTTCATCCTAATGAAATGTTAACTTCCAAAGTCTAAAAATATGATCACTTCAGGGCTCTATTTAACAAGTTGTTCAAAACCTGAGTCACTTAAGCTTCATTGCAGAACAATTGGTATTTTGTGAAATCCGAGTCAACTGTTCTTGTCTTTAAAAATCATGACATTGTCCTTTTAAAATGATTTTATATTTTGATGTGCTTATTTCAACTCCTGATAGCGATGAAAGTACATGGATTATTCATGATCATTAAATGTCAGATGTATTTTCAGTTGCATAGCTCTCAAATTCATTCTCAAATTCACATGACTGCTCAATTGATGTAGTGGTTTTTTGAGTAGCCGTGGTGTAAGTTATGGCCAAGCCACATATTCAAACCACCTATTTCTTCTTTGTTCATGAAAGTGTTTTTTTTCTATTTATACTGCATTCCGTGAATACATTAACTAATGTAGATACTATGAAAATCAGATAGTTATACTAGATGGCATATGCTTAAATCTCTTATGGATAACTTGAGTTGGAGAATGAAAAATTTTGATTCCACTGTTTCTCCTCCTCTCTAGCCTGACTGCAGTTCTTGTAATGACCTGGTTAAGGGGCCAGGGAAAATGTGTTGTCGTGGGAAATGCAGTCAGCTACAAGTGAGAATGAAAAATTTACTGAATAAGGAAATGACTAAGAACAGCCATTTCTGAAACAAAATTTTCTGTAGCAGTTAAAAAAAGGAAATAATTTTATTTGAAACGTAAAACTTTGTGTTGATTTTACTGACGAAATGGAAGAAGCTTTCTGGTAGTTGAAGCAGTTGGCAGAGACACAATTTTATACAAATTATGTTTTCCTGATAGCGTTGCTAATTAAGAGATGTCAGAAAAAGAGAGAGCTTTTTTGATCACAATGTACACTGTGACAGTACCCTTGTGCCTCTTTAATTGAAAAATGAAAACAATATTTTCTATTGTTTTGACATTATTTGGTAGCCCTTGTTCTTTGACATGTGGAAGGTCACAAGATGAACAGAAAAATTACAGAAAAAACAGGTCAGTAAGTAATCATCTGTGTAATCAAAATAATTCATGCTATTTACAAAATCCAACTCATACGAATGTCACAATTTCTAATAACTTTTTTCTTATGTAAAATACACAGAACAAAGATGAGTATACAGATAATAATTGGATTGTGTGTGCGTGTATAACTTTCTTTTTTCCTCATTATTTGTGTGCTCTATCATTTTAGGTTTTGTACCTAATACGAGTCTAAAAATAGACAAAGTGTAGTAAATTTCATTTAAAGATAACAGTCTCAGATAAAAAGAGAAGATATTTTGACATTGTCTACATGATGCAGAATACAATAGGTGATGGAGAAAAGTTGGCAGTGTTCTGGATAAGAGAGGGCCTTCAGTATCAGAGACAATTTAAGTCATACCTTACTAGCTGCTTGATTTCCTGATTGCTCAGCATTTTGCAGAAGATTGGAATGACACTAAAAAGAAAACTGTTTTGTACAGATTATTTACTATTTTTATTGCTGAAGGGATTTTACAGAAAACTTGCACTTTTTAGTGCCACATGATGCCCAGCAGAGTGCTTTAGCACAAGGTTTTTTCATTAATCTCAGCTTAGGGGGAGCTCAGAGAGCCACCAGGAGCCCCCAGCTTGTCTGAGAGTGGTTGATGGGACCTGGGTGGGACCAGGAAAAATGATGGCTAAATTCCTACACACAATGATGGCTGGGGAATGCCAGCAACCAGCTGTGAGCAAGGAGAGCATATAAGACATGAGGCATCAGTAAGGGTATGGCACATCAGCTTGCACTGAGGACCATGCAGAGAGGGCACTGAAGCTCTGATAACTCAACCAGGGAGAGAGGGCATCCACCTGGTAGAAGGCTATGGCCTCCCTAAGCTATGTATCCTCCATGAGTAATGCAGTTTACAGAAAGCTCAGAATGAAACATGCTGCCACTGAGGTATTAGCTTGCAGGTGTGCCCTGCAAAGATTCCATTCTGTTTGGGGTGGTGACAGTGAGCACTCCTGTGGGATTTGTGACCGGCTAGAGGAACTCTCCACATAGTGATAAAGATCCAAGAAAAGGTGAGTAGGTGAAGTATTATAAGGGACTGTGAGAGAGATAGACTACTGGAATCACACCTTACCTTCTCTGGGACAGGCCCAACAAGCAGACAGGATGCATGTTATAGAGGATTCCCAGTCCTCTCTTTGCCTGGCCCAGCAGAGTGATTGAAGGGACAGGGGACAGTGGTGACAAATTCATGCCCGATGCAGCAGAAGCTTCTCCTTTGTGACTGCTCAACCTTCCCAGCTACCCTTGTGTAATACATATGCAGCTCTGCAAGTGGAACTGAGCAATAACAAGAATGATGGTTCACCTACCTTGGAGTTGTCACCAAGGTTAAGTCAGCCTATGCCCTCTGTCAAAACTGCTTTCATAAAGGAAAAAAGATGGGTTATTATCACAGGAGACTCCCTTCTGAAGGGAACAGAAGGGACCAGACCAGCTTCTAAGCAAAGTCTACTGCCTCCCTTGAACTTTGGCTAAAGGTGCAAAGAGAAAGCTTCTTACCCTGTTACAGCCCTCAGGTTATTGCCCATTATTGATTTTACAGATAAGCAGTGATGAAGTTGCAGTAAGAAGTCCCAGAGCAATCCAGAAAGACATCAGGCCCTTGTGATGACTGATTAAGGGAGCAGGAGCACAGGTAGTGTTCTCCTTTATCTTTCTAGCTACTGGGAAAGATGAAGGAAGAAACAGGCTAGCACATCAATACCTGCCTCTTAGCCTAGTTTCACTGGCTAAGAAATTTGGGGGTTTTTGCTCATGGGTTGCTCTACACTACACCAGGCCTGCTGGCAACAGATGGAATATATCTGTCTCAAAGGGGGAAAAGGAAGTTAGCAGGGCTCATTGACAGACCTTTAAACTAGATTTGAAGGAGAGAAGGGATAAAACCAGGTTCACTAGAGATAAATCTGGGGACAGCACACCAATGTTTGATGGGAGGTTTGCTTTCAAGTCGTTTGGTCTGATGGATGATGCAAATCCACGTGGCAGTAAAAGCACATAGGTTATTGATGAGTTAGGAACCATGGGAGCATCTGACAATGGTCACAAAGGGATTAATGCTTCTTCACTCAAAAGGGTGGCAGAATCAATAGCCCAGTTGCAGTGTATCTACCCTAATGAACAGCAATAGCACCAAAATTCTGGAGCTTTTGAAAGCTATTGTGTGGCAGAAGGACTATGATACAGTTGCCATCATGGAAACCTGGTGGGATGACTTGCAGAACAAGAGTGCTGCAATAGATGGCTATAAACCCTTCAAAAGGGATGTAGGCATGGAAGGTGTGGTGGTTTGATGGCTCTGTATGTTAAGGAGTGTCTGCATTGTCCAGAGCTTAATGAGGTTTATAATTGGGTTGCATGTTTATAGGTAAGAAGCAGAAGGAGAGCCAGCAAGGCAGACATCATGGCTGGAGTCTTTTATAGAACACCCGACCAGGATGAAGAGACAGAAGAAACACTCCATAGGCAGCTGGGGGAAATCTCACAATCACTAGCCTGTGTTCTTTTGGGGGACTCCAACTTGCCAGATGTCTGCTGGAAATCAAATACAGCAGAGAGGAAACAGTCTAGGATGTTCCTGGAGTGTGTGAAAGATAACTTCCTGACACAGCTGGTGAGAGAGCCAACAAGGGAAGTTGTCCCATTGGACCTATTGTTCACAAACAAAGAAGGACTTGTGGGTGATGTGATGGCTGGAGGCTATCTTGGGAGCAGCAGTCACAAAATGACAATTTACAATTCTTGGAGAAGTAAAGAGTAGGCTTAGCACAACTGCTAACCTTGGATTTACAGAGGACAAATCTTGGCCTGTTTAGGAGACTCATTGACAGAATGTCTTGGGAGGCAGTCCTGAAGGAAAAATGAGTCCAGGAAGGCTGGACACTTCCAGAAGGAAATCTTAAAGGTGCAGGAGCAGGCTGTCACACTGGAGATAAGCCAGCAGGGAAGATAAGCCAAGCTGCACAGAAATCTTTGGTTGGAACTCAGGAAAGGAAAAGGAGAGTTAATGACCTTTGGAAGAAGGGGCATGCCACTCAGGGGGACTACAGACATATCATCAGGCTGGGCAGGGAGAAAATCAGAAGGGCCAAAGCCCAACTAGAAATTAATCTGGCCGCTGTCATAAAAGACAATTAAAAATATTTCTATAAGTAAGCAATAAAAAGAAGGCTAAGGAGAATCTCCATGCTTCAATGTGGGGTGAAAAATAGGACAAAAAATAAGAAAAAGACAGATACTTAACTCCTTCCTTGCCTCAGTCTTTACTAGTATGTTTGGTTCTTTAGGTACCCAGCCCCCTGAGCTGGAAGAAAGGGACAGGGAGCAGAATGAAGCCCCCAGAATCCAAGCAGAAATGGTTAGCAACCCCTACACCACTTAGATGCACACAAATCTATGGGCCAGGTGGGATCCACCCAAGGGTGCTCGGAACTCTGGCAGAAGTGCTCAAGAAGCCACTGAAACCATCAAGTGATTCTATGATATGATTCTATGTTTATTAATTTCAGATTTAAAAAAAAATTATCATAATTCTGTTTTTTATGTTGGTGAATCTAAACTTCTCTTAAAACTGACATACACCTGTATATTTTTTAAATACTAAGCTTGAGTATATTTCAAAGATCAGCATCTAGTTTTTCACTATCTTCCCAGTAACTCATAGAATCAGAATGGTTTGGGTTGGAAGAGACCTTTAAGATCATCTAGTTCCAACCCCCCTGCATGGGCAGGGACACCTCCCACTAGATCAGGTTGCTCCATGCCCCACACAACCTGGCCTTGAACACTTCCTAGGAAGGAGCATCCACAGCTTCCCTGGGCAACCTGATCCAGTGTCTCGCCACTCTTACATCAAAGAATTTCTTCCTTTTGGCTAGTCTAACTCTACCTGCTTCCAGTTTAAAGTCATTCCCCCTTATCCTGTCACTACACACCTTTGTGAAAAAATCCCTCCCCATCTTTTCTGTAGGCCCCCTTCGGATACTGGAAGGCTAGTAGAAGGTCTCCTCAGAGCCTTCTCTTCTCCAAACTAAACCATCCCAAGTCTCTCAGCCTGTCTTCTGAGGACAGGTGCTCCAGAACTGGACACAGTGCTCTAGATGTGGTCTAACAAGAGCAGGGCAGAAGGGGAGAATCACTTCCCACAAGTGACCTGCTGGTCACACTTCTTTGGATGCACTCTGAGATACAGTTGGTTTTCTGGACTGTAAGCACACATTGCTGGCTCACAGTGAACCATCACTCCCAAGTCCTCCTCAGGGCTGTTCTCAATCCATTCTCTACTCAAACTGTAATTGTGCTGGAGATTGTCCCTTACCTTGTGCTTGTCCTTGTTGAACTTCATTAAGTTTGCATGGGCCCATTTCTCAGGCCTGTCAGCATCCTTCTGGATGTTATCCTTTTCCTCCATCATGTGACCACACCACTCAGCTTGGTGTGATAATCAAAGTTGCTAAGGGTGCACTCTTTGCCCTCTGTGACATGGGTGGTGTGGCTTGACCGCTTGCTAATGAATACTGAGGAAAAAAGTTATTGACATATCCAAGGTAAGCAGGTCTCCTGTTTACTTCTGGAGAGAAATTTATTCAACTCCAGTACAGCTTGCTTATAGAAGCCAACCCTATGTCTACATAGCCTCCTAATTTTGTTAATGAAGTCTGCTATGCCTTTGCAGGAGCCGATTTCCCCAAGTGTTGTGTCAATATCTTAGGTTAGATATTAGAAAGAATTTCTTCACGGAGAGGGTGATTAGGCTATGGAATGGACTGCCCGGAGAGGTGGTAGATTCTCCGTCCCTGGAGACATTTAAAAAAAGACTGGATGTGGCACTCAGTGCCATGGTCTAGCAACTGCTCCGGTGGGTCAAGGGTTGGACTAGATGATCTCTGAGGTCCCTTCCAACCCGGCTAATTCTATGATTCTATGAATATGAAGGTGTGACACTAGATAGACAGTAATATGACAAAAAATTTAGCTTCTAGAGCAAGCCCTGTTCTGACTTGTCTAGACTAATGCCTTAGGCTGTGTGTAGTGTCAAATAATCAAATAGCATTGTTTAAAATACTCATTGATATATGTTACTTTGTTTTCTGATGCTGAGGGATGACTTCAGGCTAGATTTTGTCCTGCGTGTACACAAGCAATTCCCACTGACTTTGAAGCAAGGTGACTTCACACAGGAGCAGGATATTGTCCCCCAGCCCTTATGGCTGTGCAATTATTTAATCAATTAGAGTTGTGCTTTTGTGCCACCTCATAGTGCACCCAATCAATAATAAATGATCAGTCCAGATTTATGGTTTTAGTAAGTGATCAGGAATAAAGCAGGTTCCTCAGTGTGTTAGTAACATTTTGTCATAGGCTCATCCATGCATAAGCAGGCATGATTTCCTTTTTGTTTCTACAGTTGCCTTACTTCTGGTCCAAATTTGGCATGACAGAGAAGATACGATTATCAAGTGCAAACATGAGGTACTTGTTAGGCCATATTTTCAGAACTCTATGTACATTTAATTTCATTGACATTACCATTGATAGCCTAAGTTTTTAAGATTTTCTTGCTTTTTTTTTTTTTTTCTAGTAGCTGTGCTGACTTTGTTCATAGTAGTTAATTACTGCTTAATCATAATTACTTATTATTACGTAATTATTATTACTAAGTAATATAACTGAGCAGTAATTACTACTTAGTGAAATCTGTGACATATTGCAGGTAATATTTAGAGGAGGGCTTATGAACCAATACTTGATTATTTGTCAGCAGCATCCTCAGCTATATGAACAGGAGAGAAGCCAGTAGACCACAGGAAGTTATTGTCCATCTTTAGCATTGATCTTGTGATGGGAAACTAGAGGAGTTGGGATTGTTCAGCCTGGAGCAGACAGCCTTGGGGGGATATAACAGCAGCACCCAGTGCCTCTGAGGTGGTCATCTAGGAGATGGAGCTAGGCTTGTTGAAGTGAGGAGGAGTGGGAAGATGAGAGACAAAATAGTGAAACAAGTTCAGACTTAGTATTTTTCTAAAAAAAAACCATGTCCCCATGAGGACAGTCAGGTGGTGACAAGGGTACCCAGATATGCTGTGCAGTCTTTGTCCTTGGAGATTTTATACCTTGACCAGGTGAAGTCCTGAGCAGCCTGGTCTGGCCTCAGAGATGATAAAGATGTGAGCAAGAGGTTTGACCAGAGACCTTCTGAGGTCCTGTCCAGCCTGACTCATCCTCTGACCCTGTTCCTACCCTCCTGCCAAGTCTCTTGAAATCTCTGCTTTTAATCTCATTTAAATTTAATCTCATGTAAACTCAGAAATAAAAAGTAGCATGATAAGGGAATCCTCATAGGCCACCAGCTGGGAGACCCATCTCTCTTTTCTCTGGTTTAGAGCAAAGGAGAAAAGCAAATTAAGCAGATAGTTTGTTTAAATGATCTTTTAATAGTATTGTAAATAGAGGAAGCATTATCTTGCAAAAAATGGAAGTGAAGTAGGTGATCTGGACATTGAAAATCAAGAAAATACGAGAAGTACATTAGTAAGACTGGGGTTTTTTGTGGCTTCTCAGTGTGATTTCAGTGACACACACATCAAACATATTAAATCCTGGAAGGAAGTAAAATTACCTTTCCTAGATTATATTTGATCCTCGGTAAAGGAGTACTTGGTGAACATCTTTATTTTCTGAGTTGTGTAAGTATAGAAGCATTACTATAGTAGAAATGCCACAAAAATAGGATGCGAGAGAGATTGTAGAGGAAGTTAGGTTTTAAAAATACAAGTTGTATGTGCTTGTATGTATTCTTTCTTTTTCACAGCAACTCTTCTCCTTCAAGCTGGAAAAATATTTGATTCTATAGCTTTAGTAGCACCTATGTTCCTTTGTATACCCATAAGCAAAAGAAATTCATCAGGCTGAGGGTAGTCTGCTTGATTGTGCATGTTTCTTAAGGGTAGAAAAATGCTTTATACTGTATATTCTTTATGACTGATTGAGTTTAGTTATTTGGTATCAACATTCCATTTAAATCCTTTGGCTGAAAAGGCCTTTACATACTGTGATCATCATTTTCTAAAGTTCAAGAATGATTAATTGCAGAAGTTGGTTTTGGCCAGTAATTGCATATAATAAAATGTTTGTCTTAACTAATTACTAATATGATTTGTGTATCGTAGAAAGAAAAAGATAAAAAAATTTCAAGACAAATATAAGGTCACCAAAAAATATGTTACGGAAGCTTTGGGTTAACCAAAATTAATATGTTTTAATGGTCGATGTACCTTTAATAAATATGTTAGCATATATGCATTTAAAAAGTGTTGCAATACTTAGTCAGGAAAAAAAATTCCATTTCTTTTAGCTGATTTTTTTCCTGAAACAGAACACAGTGTAAGCAAGATAGTCTCAGAGAGAAAGAACTTGTTTTATAACAACTATTTTGAATATATCTTGCTCGAATAATTAGAACTGTTTAAAGCTGGTTTTAATATTTTTATATAATTTTATAACTTCAAAGGAAAGATTGAACGTGTTTTTCTTAAAAACTCTGCCAGCAGCCATCTCTCTTTCTCCATTATGCCTATAAGCAATATCATTCCATTATCCTGAGACAGTCAGTTTGATCCTGCTGAGTGGAGAAAAACAACACGTACAGAAGCATTTTTGCACTTTGGTGTTTGATTGATCTGGTTTGGGTGCACATTTCTACAGTCACATTTCATCCACCAACCCTTCAGACACTCTTTAATGATTTTTTTTTTCTTTTCTTTTCTGTATAGAGCAACAGACTATCTGGAGTTATGAATGAGTATATATATGCTAATTAAGACAATAAAGGACTTCAAAGATACACAAATGTTAATAGGTTTTGAAATAAGAGGTAGCTTGAGGCCACTACTGTAACTAACAGGCCATTTAAAAATTATTAGCATCAGGCCCAGTGGGCCAGTAGTAAAGTACAGCTGCCTTTTTAGTACAGTGTCAGAGCTAGAGGCCCTTAGACCCTGAGCTTTACTCCAGTGATCACAGCTGTGAACTGCACTGAACTAATTTTGCTTATTCCTGCAAGTGCCAGCATAGAAGCCTCCTAGCCGTACATAATGCCTGGGGTAGTATATACAATATTATTTATAAAACAACAAATTAATTTAAGGGCATCAGCAAAGACAAGTTCTTGTATTATTTACATCATGCTGCTAAATGTTTTACTGATTTTCAAGGGTGTTTCTTGCCGAGTAAGATTGATACAGAAAAGAAAAGCGTCTATCGCTCACTGTGTCAATCAAACCGTTCAGTGAAGTGAAGAACTCTGCTTTGGTGGGCCCTACAGTCCAAAAATAAAATTAAAAGCAAGAGTTTCATTTGAGAAGCTACTATTTGATCAGCAAAAGAAGTTTACAGAAGGTGACAGCTATTTTAAATCGCCTGTGATAACCATGATAAAGAAAAATATTTTCTGTAATGGCAATTTCTATTTGACAATCTGCCTCCTTTTCCCCCAGGCCCCACAGTACAGCTGCCTTTGGTCCACTCAGAGAGATAATAGTGTGCCAGCCAACCAATCTCAGCTCTCTCTTATCGGTGTTATTTTTTTAAACTATCCCCAGCAATTTTCCCAACTCTGTAGAAATCCCAATTATAGATATTCCGTTTCAAAATGCCTTATGGATGAAGCACCGTTCCTGCTGAAGCTATGAGAGAGCAAAATGAAAAGAGGGCTTATGGTCCTGTTTTAAATTAGTGATGTTGTGGAAATACTTGTTTAAGATGATGCCAAAAAAACTGGCATAGAGAAAATAGGATTAGCTGAAAACTCAGGAACAAATTAAGATAACTGGAAAACATATTTCTGTTACTGCTTTCTTTTTGTTAGACAGCTTCCAAGTACTGAAATCATAATCTCTGTCTAGAGAAGGCAGATTTTTTGAGAAAGGAAGGAAAGCTAGCACATGTAGATAAATGTGAAGCAGTGCATAAAACTGAATATTAACAGCTGTTTTAGACTTTGACCAGCTCTAACTTAAGTGGTTCTGAATATGTTTTACCACCTTTCCATTATGCCTTGCAGATCATTGTTCTCATTTATAAGATCACAGTCTGACAGTGCCATATGAAGAGAGATGGAAACAACATTTTTCATTGTTGTCCAAGAGAAAGTAAAGGAACTTGAATAACTGCATCACATTGTGCCTAAAAAGAACAAGGGGAAGAGAGGTTTTAAGATGTAGTTTGGTTTCTTTGGATTTATGAATTTAAACCAGAAGGTTGGACCTCTGTATTTTTTGTGTATTGGGAAGTACTGTGAAAGAGAACCATGATGCAAAGAATATTCTGTCATTACTACAGTAAATGATGTAATAATGCAATTTAGTGACATCTATTTATTTTAAAGCATGTTAATAATTTTCCTTTTAGAGGAGAATATGCGATATGCTTAGCAATTTCTGCCTATTAAAAGGTTGGGCTGTGTTTCAGATTGGCTACGTGAATCAAGGAAAGATAGGTCATGACAAGCATTCAACCCCTTTGCATACATTTGTGGGCTGCTTTTAGTCTGGTAACCACTAGTTTTGATAAAGACACAATTTTGTTAGATGTTTTACAGATACAGGGTTACAAAAAGACATTTATTCATAACAGAACTTGCAATGTAATAATGCAATTGCACATGTAGCAATGTTTAGTGGGTGGGCACTGTGCTTTATGAAACATAAATGTTCTCCTCTCATGAAATGTTAGGCTCACAGACAATATATTACATTCATTTCCATAAGTATCTCCTGCCACAGAACTGAAATGAAATAAACTGTCCTTGTTAAGCTAAACATAGAGAAGTAAGTAAGACAAATGTGTCAGTCACAGTTATAAAGTTACGTACTTTTATCTGGCTTATCTACCCACTTCTTTTAAAGATGTCTAAGCTAACATCTATCCCATTTCATAGTGATGATTTATATGTATTTAAAGTAAACAGCTATTCAGTTTGCATTTGAAAAAAAAGAATTTGTGATCCACAGAAACAGAAAACATGCATACATACTCTTATGATATATACACAGATGTAATCCTGCACATACTAAGCCTTTTCTAAAATCTTGTTTTAGCTTAAAGGAATTATTTAGAAAGCATACTCCATTCATGGCTTTTGATACTGAAACCTGTTTCTCATATCAAGCAGTTAGAGCTTGAAGTATTAAACACGGGGACATGGCCAGAATCAATCTTGCACTCAGATCTAATGAGGCTGCTCTTCCATTTAGCTGAATGGTTTAAACTTTAAATAACCTTGTTCAAATAAATTGTTTATCTTTTGTATTTTGAAAGGTAATTCCTTTTTCTCATTATTTTAATTATTATGTGAGACATACAGGTATTTAGAAATGCCTTTTATAATGTCTTTTATAGCAGAGAGATTAATTTTTCAGAGAAAGAAGAAACATATTAGTAACAAAAAAAGGAAGATATTGGAAGATGGATATCCTGTAATGCATGCCAAACATTTGATTTTATAGCCACCCAACTATTGTGGTCTGTTCCCACCAGCAAAATGTTGGGATGCCAAGAAGAAGCTCTCTTACAATTAATAAAAAAGAAACTGCAAGGCTGATAGGGGAAAAAGGAAGGCTGGGGTGGAGGATGAAGAAAAGAGATAGCTTAGGATTTCTTAAGCTTTGGACTTTTGGCCCTCTATAGACAGTAATTCCCTTATGTCATTTTGACATGAATCTACATCTGAAAAATTCTTTATCTGTGATCATTGCATTATCTGGGGAAAACAGGCAAGCTACAAGATGCTGAGAGAACTTAAGTGCAGTGAGATGATCAAAACAACAAGACAACATAAATGTAATGACAACATAATTTATTTGAGATGTGGGTGTGAGGTGGCTTAAATAATCATAATTCCCAGATATACATAGTTAGCCCAAAAAAAGGCTAAGACTCAAATTTCTGCTAAAAATGGGGGAGAATATCTCATGGTGTGGTTTTGTTTTTGAAAAATAATAACACCTAGGATGTTTGAAGGAGGGCTGAAGTATGAATTGCAGAATGATTAAAGAAATCTCAGAGAATTCTTGATAAACAGGCCAGTGACTGATTATAAGAATGTCCTCATTCATCTTAGTCACTCACTGAAAATATTTTATTCGTTACTCCAACTATGTGAAGAATTGAATTGTTCGAATCCTTGTTTTTCAGACTGGAAAACTCAGCAAAGCTAAGTGACATGTCTATAGCTAGTGGAAATTAAATAAAATTTACCAGCTTCTTGCCTTTCACTTCGACTGTGTCTGTCTCTCTAGGTACCCTTTGCCAGTTCATTAGAAAAAGGATAAGAAAACCACTAAAACCATAAGGTCACACTATTTATGGGGTAATTCTAGGCTGTCAGAAGCACCTAAGTGTTCTGGGAAAGCCATAATTACCAGTGGTGATGTGTAAGAGGAGACAGCTTGAACAGGCAAAAAATACATTTTGGATGTGCATGACAAAGTAAATTTCATATTATTTAAAAAATGTATTTACTCATCAGCACAGATATTATGACACAGGAGAAAAATCATGGAAGCATGGGTCTCATTCACAGTAAAAAAACCAGAAGTTCTCAGAAGACTAATAGAAAAATTGGCATGACATGTATCTTGATCCCTGAAATGATGCCTCAGAAGATACCCCCTGACTGGTTAACAGCTTCAGCAGAGCCCTCTGCACTTTGTCAGCAAATGCTGTTCTGCCACAATACAGTCACAGAATGCAGAAGGCAGCAGCTGAATTTTGTTTGTAGATCTTGTGAGCAGTTTTTTCTTTCTCTGACCAAGTTGTACATCATCTCTTGATTTCATACTATGTTCCATTTACCTCATAGTAATACTAGTTTCCAAGTGTGCTCTGTAACATCAAAAAGAAGGAAGGGAAATACAAATAACAGATTTTATCAAAATTCTTCAGGAACTCTTGTTATGGAAGTCCTGATTGTGATTAAAAATTAAGAAAAGGGTTGGTTTTTTTCAAGTTAAGGTTTATATAATTAGATGATAACTTGCATTAACCCATGGGAAATTGGGAAAAACATGATATTTTCAGCATATATATCCTCTTGACATAAATGTTTAAAAAAATTGCAAACCATGTCTTGTCAGCCCTTTAAAAGTTACTCACATTTAAGAGTTGCCAAGGTTGTATTTTATGTTATTTCATCAACATCATGTGGTGAATGTCTGTTGATCTTAATGAAGCCCAAAGGAATCCATGGTTCCATTCATTATAAATGGTAAATAGCAAAAGTAGAAAAACATATTTAAGGTTATATCCTTGTGCAATAACATGAGTCAAAGTAATAAATTATTTAAGTTGCCAGTTGAGGAGACTCTTGATAGTGCAGGATATGTTACTGAGGAAAGAAAAAGTAAAAATCCCAGCCTTGACCCTGCCAGGATTTGAAAGCCTGGACTAGACAGGGAGCATTGCACTTCAGTGGACAATCCATATTGGTGGGAAGATGGTGGAAGAAACTTGGAGAAAGACTGAGCAGTGGAAAAAAAATGATCAAATAGCATTCATCCCCTCAAGATAAGCTTTAATTCTAAACATAAAACTGCAAAACAAACCGTCTCTGTCCAAGTTTGAATGACCACCACCTAAGGACCTCCATGATTTCCTGCCTTCCTTCTCTTCCTTTGTTCCCATGTTTCAGAGATCTGGGGAGATAATTCCTAGGTCAGAGGGAGCAGTTAGACCACTAAAGCCCTTTAAAAGTCATATGGAAGTTTAGCATCAAACTTCCCCAATACTTTAAAAACTGCTTTACTTGACCTTCCTCCAATTACAGCAGAGTTCATTTTTTTCAGTTAAGTTACAACACAAAAGTTTGACATAAAGAAATACCATTGGTTTAAAGTGTGAGATATAAATGATGATAATGTATCTATCAAAGCAACTTAGGTCAGGGGCCATACTGTATGGCTCCAACTCTCATATGTCCTGTGAAATTCAGTTAATTCCCACCAATGACAAGTGTTGCTGGCAGGAATACTGCAAAATTAACCTGTATTTCTCAAAAATGAAGGAAAAAAATTTGTTGCTATTTTTTTCTGAAAACTATAAATAGCTCCTCTTTTGCATAAGAAAGCTCTATGCTTATGTAGGTATGCATAAAAAGCCATTTTTAGGTAATCAGCTGCAGATTTTATAAGATACCCTCCCAGTGAAAATTACACATTTTTTAAAAGTACTTTTTTTTCTAGAAATAAAAATCTCTGTTTCAATGTGCCTATTTTTTCCCTTTTAAAGATAAAAAGAAGAAAAAAAAATAAAGCTAATGTAGAGAATTGGGCCATCAAAGGATTACTTCTTAAAACAAAATTCAGACTCTCTTTGTTCTATTTCACTAAAATGGGATATGGCGGCAGGTTTTATAAAATCTTACATTTTTGAAACAAGCTGCAAAGAAATCTGTTTTCTCTACAAAGGAATGTTTGGATGAATTTCAAATTTCAACTTAAAGAAATAAGGAATGGTAAGAAAATAAATCTGTCTAAGAACAGAAAAAAAGTTTAATCACAGATGCAAAAACATTAATCACAGGAACAATCTAAGTGAGTTATAAAACATTATTTCTCTACATATTCATCTATTGAGAACGAGCTTTCCCTCAGCTAGCATACTGAAGAGGTGATAGGATTTTTGCAAGATCTCAACCACTCTCAGCCTCATGAGTGTCTGAGTTGAAATGTTAGCTTCAGTTATCTGATTTCCATACAATCTGTTATGCCTCTCTAAGCATCTATCCTGAAGGACAGAAAGAAAAAAAAAAAAATAAAAGGGAAAAAAAGGATAACCGTAAACATTTTGTCCTCAAGAAAAACTTTTAAGGTTTTGTCTGTCAGTCTCACATGGTATTGGTATTTTTATCAATTTTTACAAACAGCCAAGAAAGAACTTCTGTACCTATGACTATGAAAAGTAAATGCTGCATGTGGAATCTCTCTGGGGAAGCATTCAAAGAGAAAGTTTTGGCAGAGTTATGGAAATGCATATGTATTTGCATTGTCAGACAGATGCAAATGCCAGATCTATGGAGAGTGTAGAGGCCTGGAGGACTCCAGCACAAAGACTGGATAATTTATTGCAAAGAGAGTGTAAAGTATTTCTAAAATGAGAAAAGATTTGTTGGCATTCAGCAAATATGAAATTCATGAGGAGAGTTCTATAAAAGAGTTTAGCCAAGGCACAGCGGAAGGAGAAATTTTATAAATAAACCCAGTAGAAAATGTTTTTCTGGGTTGTAAAAATGTTCCATTAGATTTAAATTATTTGGAATTATATATTGATGAAAGTAAAATACTTCCATGGTGTAGAAGTTTTTAGAGGGATAGCACTTAGAGATTAAGCAGTTTTCCTCATAGAGATTTATGAAAGGCCAATCTACTTCGTGTTTTCCATTAAGAAATGAGAGTTGTCAGCACTTTTCAGGAAAATAGATACACGGTCTGTATCTGAGAGATACCTGCAATCTCTGGCTTGATGGGATCTATGCCTGTTGTATAAGGCCAACTCCAAATCACATTGAATCTCGGGATAGACAGGAGAAAAATACAGAGATACATTTTGCATAGTGAAAATTTAAAGAGAAAAATTTTAAATGCAGCTATCTAAATGTAGGTTTCTTTTGTAGTTGCACAGGCTCCTTCTACACTCAGAAGAGAGATGTACATCCAGTGGATAATTGAATACACTTATCACCAGTATGAAGCTGGGATGGTCTGTCTTCTGAATACACCTTTTTTGTTTGTTTTAGAGAAAAAAAATAATTAAAAACCCAGCTTTCACACGGTTAAGAATCAGATGAGACAGTCCTGTACACTATCTATGCATGCACCCAAAGACACACAGTCCTTTCCCAATTTTGAGGGGGACTGGCTTGTAGGAAACTTCTAAGTAATTGCATGATCTGGTGAAGAGCAAATTTTGCTCCATATAAAGCATGGAGAAGAGTTTGGTAGTTGAGTCTACACTCGTCTGGTCTTTATGGCCCCCCTCTCTTCTGTTTTTCTGGGCATCTCTCAGGGTAACCTTCTAAAGTTAATGTGCTGTAACTTAGTGATCGCTCACAAAATACAATGGTCGAATTGATTTTAAAAGCAGAAAATACTGTGCATGTTAACTAAGCTAACTCAATTCCATTTTCCATTCAATAGGCAAGAAATCAGTCCTGCTACTGTTTCAGGAATTGACTTTGAGCAGAAATAGTTTTTTAGAGAGGGTTCACAGAAATTGCTGTTTGAAACTTTGTTATTAAAGAAAGAAATGTAACAAGTTTGGATCTTGCTTTGCAATATCTTCTCACATCTGCACTTGCACAAATAAAACAAATTCGATCTAGCATGTTAACCCAATGCTTTTAATTGGTCCTAGGAGAATATTATCAAATGAACTGGCAAGTCCCTCTGTGGTAGCTGGGTTAAATACAAAAGACATTTGTGAATTTTCTGTGCTTTGAGTTAAATGAATCCGTCTGTTATCTCCAGATAAATACTCCTGTACACAAATTAGTGTGTTCTTAATTTTATGCATGCAACTAAACGCAGTGACCTTTAGGTCAAGTGTTTACATGTTTTTAGAGTTCCAGAATTTGCTATAGAATTGCATGATAAAGCTCCATTAGGTGTCATGTACCTAACTCATGTTAGGTACCCATGTTTGGGTAGCACTCAGAATCCACATCTGAGACAGTTGGGCTGTTGTGCTCAACTTCTCACAGACATGGAATAGAACTCTGGCCTTCTCGTCAAGTGTCAAAATAGGCAAGGCAGTTGAAATACTGAGAAATGAGACATGGAAATATGAAGTGATTTGCTCCAGAGTATGAATTTAGTTTCAAGGGTTCATTGCCCAGCATACCAAACTTCTCATTATGCACTGACATTGTAGGAGAACGAATGTTTGAGAGGAATGAGTATTTCAGAGTAATGTTTGTGGTTCAGGTTTTTGTTTTGGTTTTGGTTTTTTCCTGAAAAAAATCTTACTTTACTCTCTTTTTGTTCACCTCCATCATTAATATATTAAGCTGTAGAGCAATTAGTTGATTTTAGTTAAGGTAATGATGTTATATAATTTCCAATTACAATACTTAAGGCATGATGCTTCCTGAAGTATGATGCTTGTCTCATGTATTCAGGGGAACGTTCTTTTGCTTGAAGAAGACAGTACAGAATTATGAGGGCTGTGATGGGTTCTTGTTTCATTAGACGCCAAAAAATCGAGCTATATAATTTGTAAGAAATGCCTTATTCCCATTTTCCCCTTTTTGGATAGCAGTATTTTGAAATTTCCTTTTCTATTTGAGACAGTTCTGAAGATAGTAGTAAACTTGTCCTAACACATCTATTTTGTTTTTCATCTAGCTACTTTAGGTAAACCTATCTGTCATATCAGTGATTTCATTCATGAAGGTGCCTCATTAAGTTGGTCTTATTGCTGGGAATTTTTTTTATGCAGCAACATAATTTAGCACAAAATCAGCAGTCTCTTACTCAAACCCGAGGAAGAGGATGTTTGTATCAAATTTGTACTGGATTTGGGTGCAGTATGGTTGAAAACTACAGAAAAATTTATTTAGATAACTTGTCTTGTAATTCTAGAGCTCTGACTGGCCTTGAGTCCTCCTCCAGGAGATGGAGGTCAAAGGAGCAATCAGAAGGAGATGTATCAGGGAACACAAAGAGGAAAGGATGTTGGGATGTTCAATACAAAATAAATATGTTTTGACATTTTAAAAGGAACTGATCTCAAAGCTGTTTTAGAACTTGTACTTAATCTTGTCTCAAGTGTTGGAATTTTCACACATGTAAGCTAATAAATCACTTGACTTTGTCCTTATGTATATTGTTATTTTCCTCTTGTGCTTCATCTGACCTGTAGAGTTTATGTCTTTGTATGGCTAGGCTGGTTCCCTTGGAGTAAGTTCTTCAGGCTGAGAAAATTCTCCCAGTACTTTTACATCAGTACTGGCAAATGTAAGTGCACAGCAGATGAACAAAGTATGACTGTGATCTGTGAGGAGATGGGTCACTGACAGCATTGTAGGCACACCTCAAATAAAAGCTTTCATGTACTATTCTGGTGGCAAGGAAATGTAACTCCTCATATGTACGTATTTATATATATGTAAAGTTATTGCTGTCTGGAGTTTGCCAGGTGTATTGGCTTTCTGTGGACAGGTTTCAACTGAGAGCAGTCTACAGAGTGGCCTGGGACAGAGGGGTGAGAAAATGTAGGAGAAAAAACCCTCCAGACAGCAAGGCTGGTGAAGAAGGGGAGGGGGGCAAAGTGCTGCAGGTGCCAGAGCAGACATTTCCCAGAGTGAAGACCATGGTGACACAGGTTTTCCCCCTACATCCCATGGAGAACCGTGGTGAAGCAGATACCCACCCTGCAGCCCTTGGAGGACCCCATGCTGCAGCAGGTACAGCAGCCCTTAGGGAAGCTCCTGCCTGTGGAGAGTCCACACCAGAGCAGGTTTGCTGGCAGGAACTGTGTCCTGTGAGAGATCTAAACTGGAACAGACTTTTCCTGAAGGACTGTACCTCATGTAGAGTACTTACTGTGCAGCAGTTAATAAAGAACTGCAGTCCACAGGAAAATTAAGAGACAGCAACAAAAGACTGTCCCTATATGTGGAAAACTTACATAATGCAAGCTGCTCTTGAGACTTTCAGTTTTGATGCTTCCACAGTTTGTGAATTTATGGCAGCTCAGTGGGCCTGTCAATATAGCTGTAGCAGCCAACTGTGCCAGGGCTTCCCACACAGGAGTCTAAAAGTTACAGAAAAACATTTTTAAATGCTCATTCCAGAGCTTGAGTCCTGGAAGACTCAAGATCTGAATCATAGCTCTAAAGCAATATCTACCATGTTACTTCTGTGTTAGACTGTGGAGCTTCCAGGTCTTCTACAGGTACCAAACAGGCTGCTGAGCAAAACTAATGCTGTTGGCAGATCTGCTGTTCTCTGCTTATCAAGACTTGATTTTCTGAATTGTTAGGTTAGTGTTTTATTTGTGTCTTGAAGAATTTATAAAATTTTAGGTGTGACCAAATAATAAAAGACCAATATAATATAAATATCTGTGGAGATATGTATATGTATATGTATGTGTATAGGTATGTGTATGCGTATGTGTATTTCTACATACACATTGCTCAAATACTTTCACTTGACCTCTTTTGGTCATTTTTATGGTAATGATTCCAGCTGTATTTGGACTGTGACTTCCCCCATGTCTGTTTAGAGGATTTAAACTGTAAGGGAGTAATTTCTGGAAATCAGTGAATGAGGAGAAGCTGGTATTTTTTACTTTCTGCTTTTCAAGAAATGATTTGCGTTTAAAGCATGGGACTTTTCTTTAGAATAGTAACAGGGACTTTGGTAAGTCCTTCACAGAGAAAGAAGACTGCATGTGACTTGACTGTGCATCTCAGTAAACCCTGCAGCATACAATTTTTGCCATTTTGGCATTAGGGTTCCTTTTCTAAACTGAAGTCACCTATTATTTTATAGTGATGGTGCCATCAGATAGTTCAAGCTACTGGAATAGAACACAGCTCATTCATATTACAGCTACTGCAATAACATTATCTCAGCTTCTTAAAGTGTATTGGAATGCATTCTCTGGAGCGTGACCTTCCCCTTCATCCTATGTTTGGTGACATTGCAAAATTTGTAGGAGAAAATCCTATATGTAATGATGGAATTCAGTTTTCAGGTGTAAAAGGATATCTTGTTTAAAGAAAAATTATTATTCGATATATTTTGAAGTATGCTCATGAAAGTGGATTTTGTCACTGCTTTTTATTTATGAGGGAAAAGGTCTCAATTTTTTTTTAGAATGGTAATATGAGACTTTTTATTAAGCAGAATTTAACTCACTTATAATATGTAAAATACTCGTAGAAGTGCAAGAGACATACTAAAAGAACTGGGAAATCCAGGTAGTCATGTTTGCCTGGAGGCATTTTCTGAGAACAGTAGTGAGTCAGAAAGTAAATCCTCATGGCTTTGCTGATTTTTGTGGTCGCTGCTGATTACTGTAAAATTGATTCAGGGGCACTGCAGCATCTCTGCATATGTTTAAGCCTGATCTCCAAAGTGTCACAGGCATTTTTCCTGTCTGTGGGTATTTTACTGAGTAAAAAAAATTCTCATAACCTCCTTCATAGCATTTTTCTTATCAAGGAGCCAAGAAAGACACTATTCAGTAACTTCCTGGTCTTGATTTTAAGCCTAAGTTTTCTCGGATTGGTTATTTTAAATGATATTCAGATAATGTTTTATTGGGCTGTGGAAAGGATAGTTTAAAAATGCGAAGATTTATTATTATGTTATTTCAGTTCAAAGTATTTTAGCATGACATTTTAAGTTTGACATTTTTCTTTGTTTTCTCCATGCTGAGAATGAGTCTGAGATTTAATTCCACTAAGTTAAATTCCACAATTTCACAGCTTGACATGCCTTTTTTGAATTTTTCATCCTGTAGAATGCTACTGTATGGACTGTGTGTTACAAAAATACCCTTTGCTCATGTGAAAATGCAAAGAAATAAAGCAATGTAGGGCTTTAACAAGGACTTTCTGTAAACAAAACACATTAAGTAACTACCCTTGCATACACAAGGTTTATATTCATCTATTTCAGTTGGTAAAGTTAACTGCACTCTACTTAAAAATAGAGGAGGACTGCAGTTTCCTCACAGAAACTCTTGTAAAACACTGAGGAATCCCATGGCATGGGAAAGTAACATACAAGGTGTGATTCCAGAACTGAATGAATAATTATACAAGATAGAAAAACAAGAGTTTTTAGAAAGAGTTATAAGTAATAAATTGTGTTGAAGAAATTGGGAGGTACAGAGGAGATTTGTTGCAGAAATGAGAGCTAGGGCTGCCAGAGAAAACTGGAACTTGCAAAGGGCATTGAAACAGCAGTAGAAGGTCATTTACATCTTTAAATACAGAGACAGGAAATAGGAAAATAATTGAAGCTGTCATATATTGATGATGGAACAGAAAAGTAGGAAAATCTGGTTAGAGCTGTAAAACTGATAGTTCATATTGATTTTCACTCAAGGGGGATACTGATATTAAAAGAAGTATGATGGCTAATGGGAATAGGGAAATCGGCTCCTTCTTCCATGGTTCTTGAAGAATTGGTTTAGGGAATGACAGATGAGATAACAAGTGCTTCTTAGTTGTGAACCATGGTACATATGATCAGTGATTAGAAGTATAATACCTTTTTCAAGGGGGACATAGAAACTGGCAGCTGTGGCCCTAGAGCTTAATATCAGTGGACTGTAAAGTTATAGAACAGATTTTGATGGAAAGATTTTTATATGGCTATAGACAGAAAATGGCATAAAATGAAACTGGAAGTTATTAACTTATAAAGTTTGGGATTAATCCATATCTTCTAGTTGCCAAGAGAATGAGGTAATATACACGTACTCCTAAGAGAAATGATTTATGAAAACAAACGAGAGTTAAATGTTAGTCATGAAACTAAGGGCAACAAATGAAACTAAGATGGCAACAAATGCTGGTAGAATAAGAACTGCCAGACTAGGGAAGCATAGCTACAGGAGAAAGATGCTAAGAGAATGATTTTACAGTAGACACGGATATAAAAAGTCAGAGTACCCTGATGGAATTTGCTGCTGAGACACAGATATAGACATCAACAGAAGTTCAGGGCAGGCCAAGATTGTAACTGTGGAAGTAAATAATTTTGAGGCACACGGTAATAGATGTGACATAATGAAAGAAGAATAATAGTGACTGATAAAAATGTTATGCTGTAAGCAGAAATTTGTCATTTAGAAATTGCTCAGAAGGAAGAAGGAGCAGAATTTTGATCCTGAGATGATTGTCAGTTCTGATCACTGAGATGCATGTTTAGAAAGCCACAATGTGATCTTAGGATCACAGAAGTATTCTACAGTAGAGACGGGGAAGTAATGTAACAAGCATCAGGAAGCCTTCAGCTGACATTGTAAACATGCTGGCCATCTGTGTTCAAGAAGGATGAGGTGAAACTGGGAAAGCATAGAATAAAACTTTTTAGAATGATGGAATTGCAAGGCAGTTGTTTGATAAGTCTAGGACAAGGTATGCTGTGTGGTCGATCAAAAAAAAATATTAACAGTTCTTGTGAGAGCCGTGTATCAACATATTGAAAGGGAATATAGGGGAAGAGGAAAGCTTAAAAAAAAATCTTATTAATGTATAATCTGAATATGAAAATTCTTAGGTTGGGGGCTGTAACAACAGGGCAGCACATAAAATCACAGAACTTCACTCAAACCAGTTTTCCAGTTCTGGCGTCAGAACTGGAAAAATCATCCAAGTCTAAGCAGAAAAATGTGCAATTTTTATTTTTTGCTCTTTACATAGTAAATGGGATACGAAAGAATCAAAGCAGAACTGGTCTGAATCAGCCCATTTGGTAAATGTTTATGCTGTACCCTGAATGTGCTGCTCTCACAGGCTCACTATGACCTGCAGACTAGAAGAGTCTCATCTAGTTAAGAAGATGTGACGTAGGTTTTCCCATGTTCAGACTACATGTGAGAATGGGTTGCAAGGCAGGAGGGACAAGAGAACATAGGAAATGCATTCTTATGAGCAAATGCATACAATGATCCCCTAACTGTTCCTTTCTCCATTTCTTGTGATTCTGGGATAGGTAACACTCTTAATGATCACACAGTTTCTAGTGAGTTGTTTTTTACTTCAAAAACAGTGAGATGTTTTTCATCAAGCACTTGTATGAGTTGCTAGAAAGGCAGTATTTCTCAAGAAAATAACCTTATGCCTTCTTTTATGTGCATACAAGCCCTTATCTGGTCTGTAGGAATCCATCTCTCTCTTTTAGGGGTGTCCAAAAGCAAATCATAACTCAGAATATGCATTTAGGTTGTTTGTTTTCTGTTTTTGAGGTTGAGATAGAGTATAAATAAAAGGGTTTTGAGCAAAAGTCTGGTCACATTGACTTACTGTATTTTCCTTCAACTGTCCTCTTAAAATCAAGGAGGTTATACATGAAGCAGGTTTTTACTCAGTGTCACTTTTAATACAGAGCAAGGGCTTTCTGCTTAAAAAGAGTGAAGCTTCTACAATGTTACAACACAAAATACCCAAATTTGACTTATGAGGTCACTAAGATATTTGTAATAATTTTAAAACATGAATGCTTTGCTGTTTAAGGTAATGGAAGTTATCAGTGGCTGATATTACACAGAACTATGGTTAAAGCACGATATGATGATTTTTCTCTGGTGTGCAAAACTACATCGTTCATTTTATATTTTATTTTAAACTGCTACAATTAATGTAATGTTCTATGAATAGTATCTGAAAGTGAAAAAATCTTATTTAGCTATTTATTTATTGGTTTCCAGAGTAAAACCCATGTGGAAATTGCATTTAATTAAGCACAGACAGAAATGGAAATCTTCAAGTTAAAAATTTGAGGCTATTGGAATGTATAGATATGTGTTTACAGATTTTGTCACAAGCTGAACTGTGGTGTTTGGTTTTTTTCTTTTTCCTTCTTCCAGTTTGCTCCCAGTATTCTAGAGGAGTTTTTGCCATTTTTGGACTATATGATAAGAGATCAGTACACACCTTGACCTCATTCTGCAGCGCTTTGCACATCTCCCTCATCACGCCAAGTTTCCCCACGGAGGGTGAGAGTCAGTTTGTGCTGCAGCTGCGGCCATCCCTGCGGGGAGCCCTCCTGAGCCTGCTGGACCACTATGAATGGAACCGCTTTGTCTTCCTCTATGACACAGATCGAGGTGAGTTGTGACCCAACTTTCTGATAGTTTTTAATTGAAGTGACTTCTTCAAGAGCTGTGCATTTCTACATCGTATTGAGAGCTTGAGGAGTAGAGTTTTAAAGGGTGTTTGAGGTGAAATATCTCTGATTGCATAGATGTGTGGCTGAAGAAAGAATTCCTTCATCTGCAAATACTGGATATTGGCTGCACGTGATATGTAACTGACCAGCCAGGGCCTGTGCTTTAAGTCTAAAACACTAAAACATTTTAACTTATGTCAGCAAAACTAAGATGCACTTAAATAAGCAGAATTTGCAGCTCTGTTTAGTCTCAAACTCACTTCACAAGTGGCAACAGTACAAAGAAATAGAGAGAACCAGTCACTTCTCTGCAGCTGCACTGGTGCAAGCTGAGGGGTGAGTGAGTCCCCTGGAGCTTCCAGGCTTTGGAAGGTCAGGACTCAGAGAGGTTCACTCAGTGTGAGTCTGTTGGGCTGCAGCAGAGAAGTGGAAGTAAGAGGTAATACCTTCCAAGCAAGAGGTATCCGTGGGCAGCAGAGGGGGGGAATGCTGCAGTAGCCTATCTTCTGCTCCTTTCATCTGGAGCTATCTCTGTGATGGACCACATTAAAAAAAAATTAAAAAAAAACATATATAATGCATTGCATAAAAGCCTATGCTTTCTTTCCATCATCATTCTCCATTCCACATGACAGAGCATCTCAGAACTTTTTAAGTGGTAAAAACTGCAAGTGTGTCAATGCACCTCAACACTCAGTGCTGAACCAAGATGCAAGATTTCCCTTTCTCCACGTTGTGTGTCTATTCTGCTGGCAAAGCCCTTTGCTTTTGTTTGTGGAATAGGACTGAGCCAACATGGCTGAGTTGCTATGAAAGAGGCAAGAGTTTTATGTTGATGGCTTGCTTTCAGGGGGAGGCAAATGCCATAGCTGTAGTCAAATAATTATTTTACTATAGCTGTTTCAATATAGCTCCCCATGTGGACAGTCTTTTCTGAAATTAAAGTGGCTTTATTCCAGTATAATTGCTCTGCAGTAAAAATAGGGAATTATACTGACATAACTAAATCTGTTTCATTATTTGATTATGGCTATAGAAGTCAATTTTCTCATATATATACGCACTGAATTTCAGTGAGGATTTAGCTTGATATATTGCCTAAATACCTGAATTTAAATCAAAGTGAGTAATGGAACAAAATGAAAAGGTTAGTATAGCTCCATAATTGTGAGTTGTATTTTAAATAGACATTTTTTTTTAATGTTTCTTGGACCTACAGAGAGAATTTGAGAAGCATTATCGAATGTATTAGATAACAGGAAAGTGAAAAAAATCGGCATATTTAAAAGTATTCCTTTTCAAGACATAATAACAAGTAACAAGAAAGCAAGGACATAATTACAGATGTGATCCTACAAGTTCAACAAATTGTTAAGAGAAGAAGTGCACAACCTGCAGTCACCTTTCTCATCTAAATTAACATGCTTAATTAGATTGAGACATCATTTTAAGCATGCAGTATCAAACCAAGGGCAGTTTCAGAATATCATCTATAAGAGTCTGGTTACTAAACAATTCTTATGGTACTGAACTCAGTTCTGAACTCATCAGTGTGTCTTTGATAAAGAGGTGACATTTGCCAGCTTGGATGCAGAGGGTGCTACATTAGGTAGTGTCTCAGATTCTGAAGAGGTGAATCAGTTTAAGGCAGGTGAAATAAGATTAAATGTATCTTTAGATATTAAGATAGACTGTAAAGATACATCATTGCTGAATAATTTTCTCTATGATTCCACAATGGAAATTTTTTATGTGGAGCTATGATCAGAAAAAAGTATCATCTCTTATCAGTGTAACTAGAAAAAAAAATCATTGATGTTGAGTCACAGGGTCTCTGACAGTGAGGCCAGAACTTAATCTTGTCCAGATTTATGCCAAAGATCCTAACTTTACATGCCAGATGTTTCTCTGTCATTGAAGGAAGGGGAACCTCCTTATCCTTTTGGGTTTGATACTGGGATTGCATGTTGATCTTTGCAGCTTACCCAGGAAACCTCTAAATAAACTTGGGGATGGGGTTGGAGGGAAGGGAGGAGGGTGTGTGTGCAGGTAAGCATCAGGCATGAATTCCAGCTGTTTGTGATGAAGGCAGCATTCAGCAGCTATCAGTCTTGCAAAAACCAGAAATCTTTGGCTGAAGGTGATATGACAGAATAAACTTAGGCAAACCTTCAGCAGCTGGGGCAATGTGTTGTGGTGAGCAGATTTCTGCTGTTCAATGTGTTGTGGTGAGCAAATTTGTGCTGTTTTCACACCTGCTTTCCCAACCTCCTCATCTTGCTTGCTTCTTGGTTTTATTGCACGTGGCTCAATTGCTGCTTGCTCATTCAGGGTGAATAATTCATATTGGTAAGGTAGGTTTCTCTGCTGTATCACTCCATCAATGTCTTCGGTAGCCCCTCAGCACCCTGTAGAAGCCTGGCCTTTTTGCTACTGCGGGCATCAATGTTAGCATTTCAGTTTTGGCCAGGAGTCCACTTTTTTCTTATTTCTCCAGGTCATTCCCACATACCACACTTGGGTTTATGCCATGCAATAGTCTTGGAGCTCACAAACTGCTGAGGTGATGACTTCAGCTGTTATGTTAAAGCTCCCTTTCTTATGTTCTGCCAAACTTGCAGTCGGAAAATCACTGCCTTGGGACAGAAAAAAAGATACTAGGAAGAATGTTTAAAATGCAAAATTAATTGAATCTAGCAAGGGACATTACAGGAAAGGAGAACAGGTTTCAAAAAGGCATTGGACATAAGAGAAATAAGAAGGAAAAATTGGCTCATTGAACACAGAAAGTGAGCAAGTAATGTCACACAGAAAGCTAAAGCCTCAGGAGTCCTTTTGTTTCAATATATTCTCTTTTCTCTTACACTCCTTCCAATAGAAGTTTTAATTATGACCTGCTGATTGATGCAATTAATACTAACAGCAAAATGCAAGGAACACAAGACAGAACAGGGAAAAAGCAGGCTGAAGAACACTTACCTGAGTTATGAAAAACATAGTAAAAAAGGGTTGAAATGAAAATTATGCCTCTATGAGTTATCCAAAGGAAAGGGAAGTCCAGCAGGAGTGAAGTGCTCTGTTCTCTGTTAGTATTTGATGTCACCTCTAAAGGGACAGATGTGAAAAAAAAAAAAGGGTGACCCAGAAGAACAGTAACTTTATCTAACAGTTGTTTTAATGTGACTAAGAGATGCTTCTTTTAAAAGAAAATACACAATCAAGAGGACCTGTGCTTCCACAAATCCATTAGAATTTTAACCCAGTGCAGGTATCCCCACAGAATGATTCTGCTAGTTGATGACAATATTTTCAAGCATCAGAAAGCAAAAGGTGGAGCCCAAAACCACATAAGGCTAGAGAAGTTTGTGTGAGGTTTGAGAAGCTGTTTAAGAATAGGACTAAGCTGTTAAGTATAGAATTATAGAATCATCTAGGTTGGAAACGAGCCTTAAGGTCATCCATTAAGCTAAGACTTCCAAGTCCACCACTATACCATATCTCTAAGCACCACGTCTACACATCTTTTAAATATCTCCAGAGATGGTGACTCAACCACTTCCCTGGACATCCTGTTCCAGTGCTTGATGATTTTTTCTGTGAATAAATTTTTCCTAGTATCCAATATAGAGTTGAGAGGTGCAAGAATAGAGCACGTAAGAGATCCGTGCTAGTTTTCTACATTGTGCACAGCTTTACTGAGAGCTGGAATGGCTAAATTTTCCAGTAGAACTGGTAGGATTACCCAGAGCCAAAGGATCACAAGAGAAAGAACAGCAGAGGGGCTGTGGAGCAGTGGGGGACACCAGGGAGGATGGCAGCCAGCAAGCTGGAAACTTTCAGGAAAGTTCAGCAGCCATTTGAATTCATCTGTTTCCCAGTGAGTTTTCAGTCCCTGACTGTGACTAAAGAGCAGTAGTAGGAGGGGCAGAGCTACCAGCTGGCCTAGCAGTTGGCTCATCAGAGGCAGTGATTGTAAAATAGTTATAGTTCTCTAGAAATCATGTGTGAACCTTTTTATGTACCTTGATGATGTTTTCCCTTTGCTTCTTGTAATTACATATTGTTCATTAAACTTATTCAGTCATGGTTGCAGGTGAGGAAAATCATCTTACTGTGCAGAAGATTAATTTAATTTTTCCACATTTCTGGATAGTGTTTTTATAGAGTTGAAAACATTCTGTTTTATGACAATCTAAACCTGGCAGAAGGGCTACACAAGTGCTGGTGGCCTGTTTTAATTAATTCTACAGTACATAACGTAGCTTTTAGTTTGTGGAGGATAACTTGTGAAGAATCGGTGAGTCTCAGATGTCTGGTGAGTCAAAGAAAGCTACAGGAATTTTATATCTCTTCCTCACTGACCTCCGCATAGAGATACCAAGTATATAGCAAATTAAAACAAAAATAAATCAGGAACCAGGATAAAAAAACCTCAGGAATTGAGATTCTTTTATTCTTTGTTGTTAAGGAGCAAACAACACTTTGTCCACACTGAAATCAAGGCAAGAATTAGAATTGTTTTGCATATTCAAGGTGTTACTAGGAAAAATATTTCAATTAATTTAGCATAATCCAAGGAAATTGTAAAGAAGAGGTTAGAAAATATCTTCAGTAGTGATCTGCTTTACTTCATCCTTCTTCAGATGATCCATTGTACCGCCTCAGAATTTATTTTTTTTTTGGGGGGGGGGGTAATTTTCATTATTTCTCTAGGAAACTGGGAATATCTTCTTCACAGGTCTTGGGACACTTGAATGATATTTTTCTAGTAGGGAACAACTTCCACTAATATATTACCTTTGTAAAACATCTAATGTTTTCTGTTATTCAAAAATCATATAAAAACATTCTAAATGACATAGATAAGGACACTGTAAAGTTAGGTTGAAGGACTATAATTATAATACGGCACTCAAAAAATTATTGTTAGTTTGACATTTAGTAACAGAAAGAATTGGCCCTATATCAAGCTTTACTTGATATTTTTCTGAACTTCTGAACAGATTTGTCAATGCATTAATATTGAAAAGAGTAATAATCTAATAGAAAGTTGGAAAGTTTTTTCAATAGTTATCTCTATTGAGTTATCTCAAAAAAGCTAAACATACTAAAGCCAGTAATAGTGTAGAAATGTAGCCTACATGTTTCTCAAAGAATCACAGAATCTGTATGGTTAGAAATGACCTTTAAGATCATTAAGTCCAGCCATTACCATAGCACTGACATGTTCACCACTGAACCATGTCCCTAAGCATCACATCTACATGTGCTTTAAATATCTCCAGAGGTGGTGACTTAAAATTTATCTGCTCTTATTCTTGAATTAAGTTAAAAAGACCAAGTGATGCTAATAAATGAACTTATAACAGAGTATTAAAAAAAATGTTTTGCCACTGAGTGCTGTTTAGGTGTTAATTATTTTCTGCATAAGCCTAGACTTACATCACTCTTACCTTAAACTGCTAGAATGTCACAGTGTTTCAGGTAAGCCTGAGAAACAAGTTATGTGCTGGATCATAGAGAGGAGTATGTTGGGAAAGTGGCATTGTTCAACTACAGTGATCCACTTGGTCTTGAGCCCTTTTTTTCATTATGATCACCAGGAAGTATTGGGAAAGATTGTCACAAAATCATTTTTCATCCTACTGATCTTTGGCAAATGGCAGTTACGCTGTAAGAAAACAGAAAATAAGTTCTCACTAGATTTTTTTAGAAAGCTGTTTGTCTCCACATGAGCAGTAAATCATGTCATACATACTGGGATCCAGGTACCACTGTGTTTGTTATTTACCAAAGTTGTGTTTTATTGAGTGCAGGCCTTCTGAACTGACACGCAAAACATAAAGAGAGCAGTTTTTCTACCAAGTATCAGTGTATGTAGAAAACTGTAGTTTGTCAACCTCTTATCTTGTGATCTTCTGCTGTCTACACTCAGTAACAGTAAATTCCATGTTTTTAATGGAAGGGACTAATGTGCTTTCTCTGTCAATAATTGATTTGCAGAAAAATTAGTTTTTAACAGTATTACCTCATTAATAATTATACCAGTAGTATGCCGGCTTGTCCTTATCTTCTCAACAGTCAACAATAGCTTGAAAGTATACGTAGTAAATGCACACATGAAGCTAAGATGCAACTGGATCCTAGCATCAGCATTGGTAAAATTGATACTGTCACTGTCCATCTTTCCTTTGTTTTACCAGCAGGGAAAAGTAATAGTGGTAAACTAGCATGGTCAGCATGTAATGAGCTCAGAATCCACTACATATGAAAATCTTCCAAGAGCTTTCAGAGTTCATTAAATAAAAGCACTCCTCTTGTTGATGGAAACCATTTAACATTAGATCAATATTGAAATTAACACCAAATACAAATATGGAAATTACAGCTCATCATTAAGTGTACAGATGCATCCCCTGTTGTTGCTGTTTCATGTAAGAGTTGGATCAGATTAAGCTGCATCAGAACTTCTCTGGGTGTTTTGGTTATCTAGCTGAACACTCAAAATATGCACCACAGCCTAACATTCAAATGCCCTTAAAATCCCAGTAAATTAACCACTGCTCATTATATTCCTGATCTGAACAACTTGCTTTCTTCTATTTTGGGTTAGTTAATGCCATGGAAAAAAACAAGAGACTCGTGATAATTTTCAATATGGCTTTTCAAGTTGCTATGCCAATGAATCAGCTTTGCCATTTTCAGTGATTTGTTTGTGATGATGTTGTAGACTCCTTAGAGGTAAGCTTTTTTTTTTCAGTAGTGTTTATCTTAGTTTTGCATATGTGTAGCTCAAGAGTACACTTGTAGCTTCTATGTGCTTTTATATTCCAACATCTGAACGTAAATAGCATTGCTGCTTCCAATGGATGGCTCTAATAATACCAGAGAAATTGCTTTATTGGTACAAGCAATTAATTTGTTTTTACCTGCATATGTGACACATTTCTTTAAATGGAAAGATGCCATTTTTAGCTGTTTGTCACACACATTCTAAATGCAGGATAGAGGGGTCTGTAATTCTTCATTTCTGTTTCCATTTATTTAAGAGCTATTCCACACAAGAAAGTCATAGTGCAGTTAAGAAAGGAAGAGACTTTATTGTATAGAATGTTGGGGGTTTTTTCTGAAATAAACCCAAGCTTCCTGTGTTGATACTTTTACTGCCTGAATGGCAAAGTTCAGTAGCTCTTAAGAGTTATAAACAGCAGTTCTGAGCACATTTTGAATACAGGCTGTACCTGACTATGAGTACATACTGCCTCATACAGATAATCCGTGCATACTGTACGTGAGTAAACGTATGCTGTAAAAATTGGTTTTGTCACAATTTGATCCCAAATAAGAGCTAGTGATATAGATACATGCTAATGCAGCATATATTAATATTTTCAATGAATTAAATAAATTACTTCAAGAGAACAAAATTGTAAGAGGAAAATTCATGTTGTGCTTTCCTGATATTTACTCATATTAATCATTAGGATAGGCTCTGCCCTTTCTTAATATATCTGATTCAATGGTACCATGATTGACAAACCTGGAAGAAACTGTGATGAGTGAAGGGACTGTGGCAACCATCACATCAGCATAACCAAGTGCATCTTTTCTTATGAATCTGTCCTATGTTATCACTACACTTTGGGCAGGAATAACACTGCAGACAGTTGATTGATACAGCGTCCAGCAGTGTGGACCTCCAAAGGAGGCCTTGAAAAGAATCAGGCAAGGAAGCCAGAGACTCATCCAAATGCTTATGCTTTAGAAATTTATTTCAGTGTGGACATCTGAATCTGCAGCTGCTGTACATAGCCTTTTATATCGCCACAGGTGTTGGCTTCAGTGCTGGAGCACAGGGTGGTAGCAAACAAAGGGGAGTATAGTCAGTGCTGCCAGAGACCAGACATAGTGCCAATTTAATACTGAATGTAAAACAAATACTTGTGCCAATTTGTTTCTAAATGCATTTTTAGTTAGAAAAATTAGCTTGTCTTTTGAGAGCATTATCTATGTGTTGATGAATGTTCCAAGTTTTAATACAGAATAAAGCAGACCTTTAAAAAAAAATATATATATATACTTACAAATATTCTATTTAGTATCATTTTAAAAAATAATCAAACTTTATTAGACTAATATAATTCTTCAAGATCATTCCTTTTCATATTTTGTGAGACATTTATCCCTTACGGAGTACAAATTATTCCTCTGAAGCTGCAACAGGAAGTAAAGGTAATTCAGCATTTGAGTATGTTGTGAAGTAAAACTGTGTTTGTATTGAAGGACATTTCTGGAGTAGCACATTCTTAATTCAGCTGATTTAACAGTCATTGTATCATCTATGCAATCTATAATTTTCTGCATTTACTACTTCTGTGAAAAATATGTGTTCCAATGTATTCAGATTTTCGCTGTTTTGAGTTGCATTTTGCTTGTAAGTGGAGTGTATGTTAGGCATTTCCCTCATTAATTACAGCTAAATTCTATTTGCATACATATTTATATAAGTAATTTGTCTTTGGTCAATGCCAAGAGGAGAGGTGGAAGTATAGAGATCCTTTTAAAATTATTGACTACTTATCACAGTACTACAGATGCTATTTCTGCTTCTGTACAGGGAATTTCCTGCACTAGTATTTACAGATAATAGCATTAACAGCTGCTTCTGTTACTAAAATTGCAGTGAATGTTTGAGGTACTTAGCATTTTGCCGTTGGAAAGAGAATTACCCAAAGGTCCTTCAGTCCTAGGACTCCAAATTTCTATTTTGTACTACTGATTTGCTGTGTTTTAATATTAATGCACACCTGGATGCTGCAGGACATTTTCCTGTGGCCAAGGAACATACATCTTGTTGCAGTTTGACTTCGACTGCAGATTTTAAACAGGATATTTAAAGTACTTTTGGACATCTGGGAACAGTAAGTGACAAAAGTGTCACCAGAGAGAGGAGCTGTGATTGCAAAACTATGGTTGCTAGTCTCAATCTCTGGTACAAATACGAATTTTATGCTAAGCAGTCACTGGAAATAAAAAAGAAAGAAGCTGTCCTGGAAGTAAAAGCTTGGGATCCCTCTCCTAGGAGAGAGCTTGATAAGCATGGGACAGTTGTTACTCTGAGAGGCCCCATAGAGAAACTTGTCTTTCAGAAAAGCTGTTTGAGCTCTATAATTTTCCTCTGTGGAGAGTTCACAGTAAGAAAAGTAAAAGCAAATGGCAAGTTTAGGTGCACAGTACAAAAAAAAGCACAGTAGTAAGCAAGTTTTGAGCACATAAAGACAAGCAATATTTTTAAAGTGGGATATTCAACTAGTTCTTCATAACAGGGAAATGCATTTGCAGGTGCTTGTTATGAAATGGTTTGATTTTTATGAATGACACTGAGTGGAAAGGAAGCAGTTTACTTCATTAGAAAACGTGGTAAATGCAAGGCATTAAGATATCTCTGTATTCAAATATATCCTTCCTGTAAAAAAACAAAAGAAATTTTCATGGGGTAAGCATAGTTTCAAATAGGTCTAATTTCTTTAAAATACTCTTAAAAACTACTTCAGAGGAATCCAGTGCTGGGCTGCTGATCCTGTCTCTGCATCATGCACTTTGCATACAACTGCAACAACTCCGTCTTCTGTCGCTTCAGAAATTCTGTCTGATTTGGCCTCCAAAAACATGTCTTATCTATGTTATTGCTCCCATTGCCAGGGAGATTTAATTACATTAACTACATTATCTCATAAATCACCTCAGGACATATTATTGCATTCTTTCTTTCACATATTTGTCCAGATTTATATGCTTAATTCTGTATTTCTTTTCCTCTTTGATCATAGCACTGGCTTTTTTTCCTACACCTTCTACTTCTTTTCCCACACTTTCCTGTTCTATCTGGACCCTCGAATAAGCCTGATCTATTTTCAGTCCCTGAACATTATTTGAGAACATGGGAACATCTTATTGTCTTCCATTTTTATCTTGCCATTCACAGTTGTCATAGATTAAGGTTTTTAGCTTGACAAAAACCCAAAACATGCAACATGACTTAAAATTAATCTGTGTTTCTGGCTTCCATGGAGGACAAAGCTTGTGTGTGTTTCCAGGTGAGCAAAATTTTATCAATATATTTCAGTGCATCAACACTACACTTTGAATGAAACAGAAGACATAGGAAAAAAATAGTTTAATTCTAAAACAGTTTAGAAAGGAAAAGAATTCTAGTTTTGCTTTACTTACATTATTGCTGCTAAAAAAAGTATGTAAAAGAGTTCACATGCCTGTATCACTGAACTGCAACAAGAGAGATTCACCTCATTATCCGTATCCTCAAAAGCATGTCCAGGCTACCAAACAAGAGTGATAATACGAAATACATAGAGGTGCAGTATTTCATTGGCACCAGGAGCTGAATTCACAAGTAGCCTCAAGGCTGAATTACATAATCCCTCCTCCCAGAAGTCAGGCTCCTTGTGGTGGCCACCGCACAGCTGCTGGCCTGGGCGGCATCCAGGCAGACACAGTCACAATTGTCCCTTTTCATTTGGGTCATTCTGAATTCCCCCAACAGGAAATGGAACACAAGCAGAAAAGTTTTAAAAACACCCCAGACATGAATCAACAAAAACCCGGAACATCTGCTCATCAAAGCTCATCAGAAAACAGTGTATTTTATTTACACTACTCTACTGGATGTACTGAGAATCCCTAATGAGGTTAGAGATCACTGGAAAATATTGCTGGTTTGAAGTGTCCATTTCACTTTCCATATTAGCCTCGTCTATCCAAGGTGTGTGAAATGTATCATGTTCACAGCCTCTGCATTGTTACTTATTTTAGCATCAAGTGATGCAGTTTTTGTGGATTTTTGTGGATTCACAGTTGACATCAAATCCGTCAATAAGAGGTAAAATTTTCTAATCAATATTTTAATTTTCTAATCAATATTTTAATTTCTTTTGAAGGTAAAATAGTGCTGGCAAAATTGAAAACCAGGATAATAGAAAACAGTTAATATTACTTTCAGCAGAGGAGTGAGAACTCTACGATGTATAAGGAAATGCAGGCTCAGAACCCCAGATAGAGCAGCTCGGTGTAACCTACTGACTGCATCCTGCATTGCCAGGGAATTGGGCCACTGTTTTTAAAGGTCTAACATTTACTGATCCACAGGACAGATCCCATATTCTGTCCTCATTCAGGATTTATGAATCCATCTGTTCTTGCAAGAATTTATTACCAGGACAGGTCTAATTTCAACTTTGTTCAGAGCAAGCACTCAGATACTGTCTCTCTTTTTTCAGTGGTTCGTATTTTTGTAGGGCTGCATTCAAGATACCGTGCAGGGAAGTCCATAGCTCCAGGGTAGATGCTGAGTTACCTGAGCTATTTCAGTTCTTGGGGTGGGAGGTTCACCTCACCTATACTGAGAAAACACTGGCTTAGGCTGGCTGTGACCTTGTCCTGGCTTCACACTTCTGTCTTCATCTCAGAAGGAAAACAAAATTTTTTTTTTTTTTTCCCAGGAGTAAAACTTATTGGTGAGTGAAGGGAGTGTTTTAATTCTACTTGTCCACTTTTTTTGGTTTTTTTCAGGCATTAAAACATTGCCTAGAATTTCTTCTGAGGATTTTCCATTTCTGTTAATAGGAAAGCATCTTCCTTAGCAACGAATAAGTTTAAAGGAAGCCAGTGTAGCACTCTGGTCACTCTTTTAAAGAGTCAATATGGAGATTATGCAGTTTTCTCAGTAAATTCCAGAAGAAGCATAATGTTGGTTTGGAGAAAGAGGACAACAGCATTGATGAATTACTAGAGCAGCTGTAAGTCACATAAGAGGTAATTATTTTTTGCAAGTGTGGAAAGGAATTTTATTCTGCATGTCTGCTGTGTAGCTACAAAATATTGCTGTCAGTGCCAAAAAGGATAAACACCTGCTAAAAGAACTGTGGAGAGGATAATCTCTCTTTTTTACACATACTTATGAAATATTTCCAGTTTTTTTTCTCTTTCTCTCAGCAATTTTCTATCCATTGAATCAATTGTTCATCCTCTCTGCTCAACCTGTGAAAAAGACATCTGCTATGTAGATTGGCCAAATACCAACATATGACATGCTTTGGTTACCTTGTGCCAACCTGCTAGGACAGAACTTGCCTCTGTTTTTTAACCAATCTGCTTTGGAGTTCTGTCGCGTATTTTTGCCACTAGGATGTGGGACTGGTGCTCTCTCCTGCTCCTTATCCCTTCTCACCAGGCTGGAAAGAGCTTCTTGCTGATTTCTCTCCACCTGTGCAGCTGTAGTGATGCTCTGCCAGCAATGCTAATGCTCCCTGGCCAGTTTTTCAACATTCTGCCAAGTAGAGAGAATTAATAACAAGATCTGAATCATCTCTAAAGTAACCCAAATGCCCCTGTGTCCTATTCCTTCAGTATTATGTCATTTTTCACCTCCTGTCCAGGATAATAAAAAGGATCTCTTATATTCCCCCAGCTGAGAAGTCTGTCAGGGCGGGCCACACCATTTACTCAGGCTGCCCTTTTTGCCTTTGTGGCTCTGAATGTTTAAAAACCTTTAAGCCAGATTTTCCAGCCCATGTCATGCTGCTCAGCTGGTGCGAAGTGGATGAGCTCCAGCCAAAGCTGGCAAGTGGCCACAGCCTTTCCCCTCGTGCCCGTGGAGGCAGCCCGGAAAGGGCAGCAGGGTTCATGTCCTCTTGGCCCCTCTGCTGAGCTGTGCACAAGGTGGATCAGCACCAGCACCAGCACCAGCCTTAGCCCAGCTCCAGGCGCAGCCCCCACCACTCTCAGAGGGAACCCCTGGGATGAGCTGAGCCCGGCATCTGCGTGTGCCAGGTGGCACGCGGGGACATAGCTGACCTTGTCTTCTCTGAGGACATTCACATTTAGAGTGGAGCTTTCATGCTGGAAAACACAAGAGTTGAAAAAAATTAATGAGTTTGAGTGGAGATTAAACCAACAGGGAGAAACTGCGAAAACGGAATCATGGCTAATAATGTCTGCAATATACATGACTACTATAACTTTAGCAGCAGCTTCCCACTGCCATCTGGGCTAAACTTATTTAATTATATTTCTTTAATTTTGTTTCATCCTTTTTGCTCTATTTGCAAGCAGAATCAAAGATCTGAAAGTGTAAAGATGATCTGCCAAAAGTGGAAGATTCTTTGGGATGGCTGTGCCCACTGAGTGTCATACCTTCAGCTGCTGACAAGCATTCCTTTTAGGTTTAAAACAAGATTGTTTTGATTTCACTTCACAGGGAAAATTTACCCTTTAGTCTCCAGACACCTCTGCAACCTGCATGATGGTGCACAGAGCAGGGGCAGAGGAGTGGATCTTGCTCCATTCAGCTGTGATGCCTCTTTTTGCTCCTAGCAGTTATCATTCCTGTTGCAACTACTGATGGCTTGCTTTGGTTGGGTGTCATCCTTTCCTGCCCCTGTGCTATGGGGAGCATCTGCACAGTCACAAGTGTAATCAAGAATACTCCTCTCTTCTCTCCTCCCTCTCTCCTGTCTCTGTTTTATTACACATGTCAACTGTAACCTTCACTTCCTATTTCTATGGCATTCTTGCTTATGTCCAGCTCTTTGCAGTGTTATAGTTTGAAATAACTTATAATTTTTGGATTGGGTATGAAACCTTTGATGCAGCAGTTCTGCAGCTTTTTCTCTCTTATTCTCCAACCTGCATCACCTGCCTAATTTTTGGAAAGAAGGACAACACTAATTGCCTGCAAGGACATCCCTAAATACCAGCATGGAGATTTTAAGACAGTTTAGTGTGGTAAAAGGCAAACCTCTTTATAGAAATGTCAACATGCTCTAATACTTGCTATCCACCTCTCAGTGGCCAATCATTGGCATTGTCCTATGCTAGGAAGATGAGTCACATATAAATATATATATCCTATATCACATTCTCTTTCACCATATCATGTACCCACAGCTTTTTTAATAAGAGGTTGTTCCACAGTGGCTGTGATGATAACGGAGTGGTTGGTGGCAGTGAACTGACCTCAAGTGCTGTGTAAAGCCCGAATGGGAGATGTGAGAAAAAGAAAACATCTTTATAGCTGAAATACCATGTCTTCTTTGTCGAGGCCAATAAGTGTCACCTGGCTTGATACACACTTCAAAAGAATCTTCTTTTTTCCAGGACTGTCTTCCATTTGTTTCACTGTTAATACCTTAATATGACAAATTAGCATGCCTAAAAGAAATACCTAATGCAAACCACTAAATTTGTTTTGGTTCTCCTATCCACTTATAGTAAAGAGGGAGTTTCTGAATGCCTAAAAGTTATCTGGCTTGTAAAGAAAAATCTGATATATGTCAGAGACTGGAGTTACAAAATTTGACCTACTTAACATAAAATCCTATTAGACAGATTTACACATTGCTCCCTGAGATCAGACTGTTGAATATGAAGAGCAGGAGCAGAAGTCTTTAGTGGGACCTGAAGCCTTAAAGCTGTTTAATGCTGCCATGTATTTTTTCCAAGTTATTTTTCCTTCAGTCTTTCAGATTTCTTTGCTAAAACCAATGCAAAATATGGCCTCATCCATATAGGATTTATAGTTTAAGACATCACTGTGGTCAGTCACTAAATATGTTACCTTACAATTTGATAAACAGCATTGCTGTCAACAAGAAAAAAGCTCTTTAGTATTTTTTGCCACAACTAGTTACAAGGCATAGTAAGATGGACCCCTTAGAGGCCACTCTGAGCTTTGAAATAGTCAGTTCTCATTTTAGCTTGCTTTAGTCAAAACCATGTTTTCTTGACTTCATACTGCTTCATCTCACCCCATGCTGCAAAGCCGTGTGTCTCTATTGTACAGCTAACAGTATCAAGTATTTTTTTTTCTTGAGTATCTTGGCTGAAGAGTGAGGTGGTTTTGTAAAGCTCTCAGCACTCCTTTCTCTCCAAAAAGAAAATACAAAAGAAGAAATTTCTATCCCCTTTAGGTGTAGAAACAAGTTTGTGACCCCAAACACTGAAGTGTCTCAGAAGCTAGGGGCCAAAAGAAAAATTCAAATATGTATTGTTCTCTTTAAATCCCTTTTTTTATTTGTCTTGCAATTCCTTATATTTTCCAGCAACGATTTTGAAAGTTTGTTTGCTTAGCCAAACTTTGGTTAACAAGGCCCTACCAAAAAAATAAATAAACCAACCTCCCCCCACAAAAAAAATCCTTCAAAAGATATCATGTGAAATCCAGAACTGCTGATTGAGGTCATTCCCTGCTCCTTTGTTCTCTTTGACTTCTTCTTATCTTTTAGATAATAATGTTGCTGTAAATTGGAGACATCATTGCCAGAATTCTGGTTCCTCCTTCGCATGTCACAATTTCCATAACCTGGGCAAAAGAAACAAGTGCCCATCCCAGCCTGGCGTAACTAGTGAATTTGCTTACTACACTCACAGCAAAAGATATTTAGAGACTCACCCTTGGCAAAACTTGGCAAGATGTTCTCTCTGTGAAGTGCTGGGGGTGGTATTTCTGGGTCCTGAGCAAACACCTTTTTCTCCAGCATCCTGCACTCTAAGCACAAGTAGAGAGCATGACTCTCTTTTACATACTGAGCTCTTACTGGTTATGAGCAAGTACAGTGTGTGTTTCAGAGCTGAAGAGCTGGGTAATAAAATAAGGATTTCAATTCAGCATTATCTTGTGTTCTTCACATGAGAGCTTATAAGGGAGTCTTTGGCAGATGAGATACATATATATATATGTATTAAAAATCTATAGTAATAAGTACATACTGACTATATAAATAATTTTTCTCTGTATTTTAGCTTTTTAAAAATAGTAGTAAATAACTGTATAAGCAGACTAAATTCCCAGCTGTCATCAAAAGCAACAGAAGAGGCATTTATGCATTTATCCTCTAAGGCCAGTTCCCAAGGCTCCCTTCTGACATGACTGCTGTGACAGGAGCTTGCAGCTTTTGCTAACCTCAGGCTAGGGAATCACAATTGTGCGAAGGATGCTTCACAGACCTAGGAGACAGGCCAGGGACACTTCCATTTACCATTTAAAAAGTATGTCTGTATGTGCGTGTGCACAAGTAGCTGTGTGCATACATGTGTGTGCCTTCAAATTTCTTTTTCCCTACATCCAGCAACAGAAATACTCCTTAGAATTTCACCTCAGCTTAGTTTGACTTGGTTAACTCAGGCTAAGAATATACCTCTTTTCCATGTGACACTTCCTGTGTGTTTTAATCTCCATAGTCTCAAACAGTAATTATATCTGTAAGAACAAATGCAAAAGGAAGGTAAAATATTACTGGTCTGAATTAAAACACTTTACATCAGCTTTGCATTAAGGTGTCATAAATGATCATGAAAATACGAGGCCTTATGTATTGATTCCTCATTCTTCAACCCACTGAGATTTACTGTACATTTCAGAAGTGTGTATTCACCTTCAAGTGGTGTTGATCAATGTTATCTCTTAAAATAGTGAAATCTTAGTCTCATCTAAACAGAAGTTAAGACCTTCTCCTTTCTCAGCAGACATTATATTACAAATGACAATATATTTAGCCCTGCTGTACTTGAATCATACATATCCTTGAAGTTTCAAATAGAGTATTTGTAACGAAAATAATGTATGAAAGATCTCTGGTAAGACCTAATGGAAATATAAAAATGACAAATACAAACATAAATATTTATGGTGTATTCTCTTAGCCCTGTTTGTATTCTTTATAGCATTATCTTTCTGCTATAGGGCTAGGCTTTTTCTGCCTCTGATGTATGTGACAGGAAGTTTAGAGTAACTGATATCCATGTCATATCAAACTCATATCAATAAGTTAATATCAGCACAGCAAGCGTGAAGCTTCTTTAATGCATGACTAATGTATGTGCATGTCTTATCCTTCTGAATTAAAAGGACCATTTGGAGCTGAAAATTAAATCCTAGCTGAATTGCTTTTCAATCAAGAAAATTAGGGAAACAAACCTTTTAAAACACTTTGTGATTCACAGATGCATTTCATAGAGTGCACATAGCAATGGCTGTTCCTTCAGACTGATTCCTCTGTCACTAATGGTGATAAAAATTGGTAGTAACTACAGCTAAGTCAGTGGAGCTACCTGGGATAAGATGAGAACAAAACCAGGAATTTATTGTCACAGCTGTGGACCAGATATATAACAGTGATGGATTATTTCTTTATGGACTTTGACACAGTTTGAATGAAGAAAAAATAGTAGTGCCCTATAAGCAATTGATTTTATTTCAGTGCTGACTGCAGGTAGAGACATTGTTTGCCACTGCTCTTATGCAGAGAAACAACTGGAAAAGTACTGTACTGGAAAAACTGTACTGGATGTGAAGATCTTTTATGAAGATATTTTCAGTTTAGTAACTGAACTAGTTGGCCTTTTTATAAAGGGAAGTACGTGTTCTAGAAACTTCTGACGAAGTCTTTCTGATAGAAAAAAAATCAAAGAAATATATGTTAGAGACTTCCTGAATTATTCTTTATGGAATGTTCTTTATAGTAATAGTTGAGTAAATTCAGACTCATTCAGATTAAGATGTTTTATTGTATGCCAGTTTGAACTATTTTACTTTCAATGACTTAGGAACTTATTTCATTTTTTAGTAATAAATGATGGATAACTTTGCTTAAAAACATCAATCTAGACTTTAATTTCTGATGTTTCTTTCAAACTGCTGTTAACTCCCCTCAGCTTTACATTCATACAGGCTAGTACAATGGTTATGATTCATAGTGAACATTGCAAGTTCTGGTGCTATTAGCATTTAATAACCCATTTAATTTATCTTCTCCTTGTTTTTCCTTGTACTCCACAAATTATCTAACATTTGGTTTTGATCCTTAGAAAAAAAAAGCCACTACATTTCTCTTCTAAGGAATCAGATAATGCAGAGTACAGACTGACAATGCTAACTGCTTAAAATGCAGAGGGCAGGAGTTTCACTCAAGGATAGTATTTTAATAGCCAACAGGACTTACATAAATTTCATTAAAGGAAAAAAAAAAAAAGTAAAACTGTTAGTTTTGTTTGGTAAGAAGATTTTAAAAAGAGCTGCTAACAAGATGGGAGAAATAAGAATCAAAAGCTCTAAAGAAAATTACTTAGAACACTTCAAAGAAAAAAAAATAATAAATGTAAAGGAGCCAAGTCCTAGGCTCAGAAAATACCTAATGTAATGAATCCAGACATCAGCAAATGTTAACCATTAAAACTGTGGGACTACTAAGGTTTCACTGGAGGGAAAAGAAGCTACCAAGGGAACCACAAGGGATAGATGGCTTTAGATTTTATTCAGTGCATTTGAAATGATTCAGAGGAAATACAGAAGCTGTCTATGAAAGGAATAAATAAACCTATTGTTACAAGAGGCCAGGTGTTCTCTTTCTTCATGTCAGTGCACATGAATGAAGATACAGTAGATCTGTAGCTCTATAGATATTATAGATTCAAATGGCCAGAGAAAAATGGCAATTTCAAAGCTTGTGAACAGTTTTGTGTACAGTTTTGAAATTATAACATGAAAATGATGCCTGAAGAACATTGTGAAGGCAAAAATACAGTATTCTGCAGTTATCAATTGGAGATGAGTAATAATATCATGATTTATTCTAGAAAAGTCAAAAAGGAACTATTGCAAGGGAGATGACAACTGGTGTCAGATTCTAAATAACTATCTGAAGATTAGGAAGTACGATAAAAACTAACAAGGAGTTTAACACATATAAGCTGCTTTTTGGCCTTTATGTGAAGCAGCTGGTGTTGCATATGGTAAGATTCTGGATGAATTGGACTTTTTTTTGTTCAGTGTCGAAAAAATTGTAGGTGGTAAGGTTAAAGTAATGGAAACTACACTCAAATAAAATTATACAAACCCCATCTCTCAAAATTCTCTGGCCCAAATTTCTCCTGTATAATTTATCCAATTGTGTGTGGTAGGACTGTAGTAATTTATCCCAGATGACAGTAGGTAGTAGACCTTTAAGATAACCTATTAAAAAAAAGAAATTTCAGCAAAACAAACACTGAGAAGTAATCACTCTAACTCCTGAACGAAAAATTACCATGAAACTCAAAAATGTTTTTTAAAATTAATAACAGCATAAAGTGAAAATTTAGTTGTTGAGGGGAAGCAACATTTAATTTTGATTCTGAAGTTGAATAACATAAACTTTCTTCACAGAGAGAAGCTCCTGTTTTTCCTGCTGCTAGCTTGCAAAATTCACCTTCGGGTGATGCCATTGAGCTGGTACAGATGGCTAATGTTTGTGTGGAGAACAGAAAAACTCTCATGCTTCAAGCTAAATACTAAGCTAATTTTCGGACAGCTAAAATTGTTACAATCGGGAGCAATAAATTATAAATATAAATGATGGAGTGGTGGAATAAAGATGTGGGCATTTCTTTATTATATGTTATTTTGTTGCTCTAGTTTGGACCAGTTGCCTAAGCAGTAATGATGGAAGAGGCTTGCACATCTGGTGCTTATGACAGTCTAAGTTACTGCAAACTTTTTTACCACACAGTGAAACTCTTATTCAAATATGCAGAAAAAAATTAATTAATTATTTAATTATGTTTAAAAATAACTAATTAATTAGTATCTGTATCACAGAAAACATTGTTGAAGCTTTTTTTCTGATCACTCTTAGGATGGCCTCGAAGAAATAGGATCTTATGTGCTGAACTACAGCAATAGAAGTTCTGTGAATACTGTCAATTGAAAAAAAAAACCTAAAGCAGGTGGACAATCCCTCTGCTTTCTGGTAACTTAAAAATGCTGTACTTCAAATATAACAACACGTAGATATATATAAAGAGGGCAATGAACCTAAAGGTCTAAAATGACTTTCAGTCAAGTTTTAAAAAAAAGCTTTTATATGTATCTCTGATGTATTTATCAGGTTTTTACATATCTCTATTTTTTTAGGAAAGAGTATTTGTGGTATATTCTTAACATTTATGTAAAAGTCTAATATTAGTGACAAACTCACAATTAGCCAATTACCAAACTGCTCTAAGACAATTATCACAATTAGAAGAAAACACTTAAAAGTGCTTGAATGAATTGAAAAAAAAATTACTTCCAGAATATTTTTTTGTTATATATTAGTACATTATAGACTGAACCTTTTCTCATCTTCTACTAAGATGAGAAGTAAATAACTTTCAGTTCAGAAATCTTCAAATCATGTATTAACTCTTTATCTACTGTGTTCAGATGTATTCCCAGTGAAAATCTGGTGGAATATAAAGATATGAGCTACAGTTTTTAAAATGCATTCATGTTTTGATATCCTTTCATTTTTAATGCAAATTTGACAATGCACTTGTTACCAAGAGACCTTAATTTATGAGTGGCTTAATGTAACCTTCATTCAAAGAACCCAGTTACGTGCTTCAGATGGAGCATTGAATCTATGTTACACTTTACAATATTTAGACAAGCTAAACATGCCCTGATGTTAATGTGTTTTGTTTTTAATAGCATAAGAAGCAATAAAATATGCAGCTTTCAAAGCATATTTATTATTTAAAAAATATTTTAGGGCAGTTTGATAGATAAAAAGGAGTTCCCCTGGGAAAAAAATAATTCTGACTTATCTATTGCCAGTCAGTTATAATAAGTTGCTGATGGTTTTAGGTATAAGCATAGAATCTTAGGATGGTTTGAGTAGGAAGGAACCTTATCTAGTTCCAACAGTGGTTGATGAGAAACTTAAAATGAACTGGCAATGCGTCTGCAGCCCAGAAAGCCAACCATATCCTGTATGTATCAAAAGAAACATAGCCAGCAAGTCAACAGAGGCAGTTTTACCCCTTTACTCTGCTCCTGTTAGACCCCACATGGAATCTGTGTCCAGATCTGGAGCCCCCAGCACAAGAAGGACACAGAGCTGTTGGAGCAAGTCCAGAAGATGATCAGAGGGCAGGAGTAGCTCTCCTATGTCCCCCTGTCTGGGATTGTTCATCCTGGAGAGGAGAAGACTCCAAGGTGACCTTGTAGCAGTTTTCCAGTCCCTGAAGGGAGCCTGCAAGGATGGGATGGGACTTTATACAAACAAGCCCCACAGCAGAGGGGTTGGAACTTTAAGGTCCCTTCCAACCCAAACCATTTTGTGAATTTGAATTTATGATACTTATACCAAAAATCTTGTCAGGATCAAAAGTGGACATAGCTGTCCTGCATAGACAAGACTTTAGGTGTTAACAGTCTAATCAAAATCTAAGTTAGAATTCGTCGTATTAGAGTCATGCTAGGACTTGCAGTGCTCATCCTCCTCCACATAAGGGAGGAGCAAAGGGAGCTGGACCATGAGAGATGTGAGGGATTTACTATGATGAGTATCTTGTTGTTGAATGTTTCTTCCTCCACAGTCCTCTTGAGGGCCTTTTTGTATTTTCTAATTCAGACCCTCTACTTGGTCTTCCTTGTTGGTCTCCAATTCCAATTTATGCAGTTGTTCTGTTCTTTGTGTTATTCTTGAAAAGCCTTTCAGCTGACTGAGTGACCTGCCACTGACCACTGAGATTTGTGATTACAGTGCTGGGCCTCCCTGCTCTTCATCTCTGCCTGTATTTCTCTATCTTGAATTTTATTACAACTCACGGACTCACCCTATGCAGAAAGACTATTTTATCACTATCAAATAATGAGGAATAGGTGCTGTACCACACAGCTGCACACTGCTGAACAGAAGCTAAATAGGCAGTAGCCAGCTGACTGCTAAATGTTTGCTAAAACAAGGCAAAATCCTCTCAGACAAATACAGGCAAATTGAGAGGGCTACACTGCTAGGTCAATAGAAAGTCTTTGGTCTTTTCCTATCAAAACTATGTTTATTAGTGTATAAATTGGATACTTTAAATTATCTACACTTTTTTTAGATGTGGGTATTTATTTCATGGCTCAGGTTTATTCCTTTCTTAAACAAGTGTTGATCCATTCTGTGCAGAAGGAGTCCTGCTGGGCTGCCCTCTTACTTCCTCACCATTGTGTAGGGAGTGAGCAGATTGGCTTGCACATAGCAGGGGACCAAGGGACCAGAACTGACAGAACTACACAGAGGATGGGGAAACAATGAAATAGAGAGGAAAATGAGATGGTGGACGCTGCCTTCTCTTAAGAGGTGCTGACAACCAGTACATTAGAATCATAGAATCATAGAATCATAGAATTAGCCGGGTTGGAAGGGACCTCAGAGATCATCTAGTCCAACCCTTGACCCACCGGAGCAGTTGCTAGACCATGGCACTGAGTGAAATCTTGAGATTTCAAGAGAGCATCCAGGCTATGGTTTGAGACACTCTGGCATGTGATGGTGGGTCTTTACAATAACTTTACAAGAATCCCACACACAAATTTCACATAATAAATATATGTTTGCAGACTTTCAGTGCAACAAAGCACTTTGTAGAAGCAACTTAATAATGAATAATGCAATTATAACAGCCAAAGCAAGTTCACGTCAAGAGCCAGCAAAAAATTGCTATTTATTGTTAACAAATGGAAGAATATTAACTAGAAAGATGGTTCTGGGATATGTGACATGTCATCACTTTTACCTCCTTGTCTAGAAACACACATTCATTTGTTAACATGCTCATGCACAAAGTACATGGTGAGAGTTGTAGTCTGAAAATGAGAAATTAAGATATTTTCTTTAAAGGAAAAATTCATATCCTAAACTAAAGAAAAAAATTAAAAACACTGCAAATGAACAAAAATCCCTCGATTTGCTAATAGAGATAAATTCTTTTTAAGCCTTTAGTTAGTATACAGCAGAAGCTTCCGTCTTCTTCATTGAGAAAATACCATAGCTCCTGCCGTTTTTAATTAACACCCCTGTTGAGTATTGGATTGTCTGTTCATCTTGATTTACATTTACCTATTCTATTTATATGTTTCTTTAATTCATCAGAATTGATACAGTTTTAAAAACGGGACCGCAGATGGAAAGAGATGGAGAATCTGTGTTATTAGACATGAACAGAATGTCTGACGTGACATTCTTTCTGTCTCTAGTTCCCTCTGTTTTATTTGAATTAGCATTGTAAAGCAGCATGTTTCTGACAGAGAGCACATAAATGGTGAAGAAATGCAGTACCTCCTACCATTCCTGTAGTCCAACTCAATGAGAGCTCAGGGGTTATAAGGCCAGATGGGTTGACTGTGTTAATCTACCTGGGCATTCTGCCATACATGGGTTGTAGATTTTCTGATTATTGCATGTAACCAGGAGGACTTCCAGTGAAACACCCTGTCAGAAATGCATACTAAACAAATGCATGGCTTACCAGGCACACAACACAAATTTATAACAAAGAAATAAGTGCAGCAGATTTCTGTTTCATAGGAAGTTTCACTAAAGCTGGATATAGTCTGCATATACAGGATTTCACCTGAACAATGATAAGTAAAGGTCTGTGCATGACCTTTGTCAAGTGAGCTCACCCAAACTGCATAGGGATGTTGCAGTCTGGAGTCACAAAAGCTGAGCTGGCCTGATCTGAGGGATAAGTCTGGAGAGCAGGTTTCAACTAAGGACAGACCAGGCTGAAGCACACATCTTAGTCAATAGAAAAACATACCAATAGCCCTGCTAAAGTCACAGAATCACAAAATTATTTATGTTGGAAAGAACCTCTGGATGTCATCTGACCAAACCCCCACTTGGATATAGGCCAACTTTAGCCTTAAAGCAGGTTGCTCAATCCCTTGTCTAATCAGATTTTGAGTATCTCCAAGGATGACTTTCCCAGATCTTCGCTAGGAAATCTCTTCCTTTGACCACTTTCATTTTGAGAACTGGAAGTTCTGGTTTTATGACTTGCCTCTATTGGTCCACTTCCTTTTACCATGCACCACCAAAAGAATCTGACTCCATCTCCTTTATAACCTCCCATTATGGAGTTGAAGAGAACAACATTCCCCTTAGCCTTCTCTTCTGGTGCTGCCTCCAGTCTTGTCATGTGAAGGATGCAGTTCTCCCCATTTACACTGAACTTCGTGAACCTGCAAAAGCTTTGGCCCAATATATTTAGCCTCAGATAGGTAAAGCAATTGTTCCTCAAAGAGTTAATATTGTTCTGATACTACATTTTGAGTAGCAGTTTGAAAAGAGTAAGGAACCTTACCTGGAGTCATTTACACCAGAAATAGCCTTTTCAATCTTAGTTATGGTGTCACTAGCATAATAATATCAGAAGATTTCTTTCCTCTGCCTTAAGGTAAAAGTAGCTCCAGAAACAGACAATGTTCATTGTAGGTTAGACTCTGCTGGGTACATGCCCCCTTAGCAGGGAGAAAAAAAAAAAGCTATGACATTGCTCCATTATGTATTCTGTAGATTATCATCTCCCTCCACCTCAGTTTATCCTTTTTTCTGTGACACTCAATGCAGAAACAGTTCTTGAACGCCAGTAAGTGTCAGGATTTAAATTGTTCCTGACTTCAGTGGGCTGCACATGAGGAATTAATCACACAAGAAATAGGGATAATCTAATTGCGTGGAAATATCCTCCTTCTCAGATATGCAAATACACAATGCCAAGGGCTGAATTTTTTCCTTCAGTACCTCTGAAGATGGGGGCATAACGTAAGGCTGACCGTGTTGTGGGTCTGCTAGCCACAGGAGAAAAGGAGCAACCATCTTTCAGGCACTATTTCCCCAGTCTGCTCCACCTCTGTGAGCTAATGGAGAAAGCCTGAGAGGCCACTGAAGCTCTGACCCCCAGTATTCTCCTCACAGCAGCTGAGCTGTCAGGAGGCCATGTAAGTACACCTGGTGCATGCCTGGCTCCTGCTGCTCCCATTGCAAGGAGGAAGCAGGGGACTGAAATGTGACTTTCTGGGTCACAGTGCACACCCAAACCTGCCCCTGAGCTATGCAATTACACGTTTTCCTTATTCAGGGCTCATGCTGACTATGTGATCTAAATAAATTTCAAAGCTTCAATTCATGTAACTATGATTAGATAAGGTGGCATAATGGCTGCTTCTATACAACTGCAGTGCACTCTATCTCTGTATGCAGTCTAGTGAAATGCCAAAAAGAAAATTATGAAAGAATACTTTCTTTAACTGAAATTCAGTTTTCAAGTTATAAATAAGGGGTAGTTTTGAAAGAATTTTTCACTGATATTTTTTTCTCTTCTGGGAAATGTGTGCAAAGCTCTCTGCCTCATAGATAAGGCAATGACAAAGGTAATTTTAATGCATTAGATGTCATACCTCTGAATTTTCTGGTGGGCATACATTATAATGGTGTTTACAACGTGAATAAGCATAATTGCTCATGACAGGTTTCTTGTATCATTTTGCCTTCCCTCCAACAGAGACAGCTCTTAACTTCTTTTCTTTGAAAAGCTGAGTATCTCTTACACAGTATAAGGCTTTATAACTAAGTTTAATGTTTTTATAAACTCCAACAGAAATACCTTTCATTGTCTTTGTTCCTGGTGGAATTACTATGCAGAATGAACATTTTTGATCTTAGTATACCTTCTCTAAACTATAAATACATTAATGCAAAACATCCCGCATCAGACAATAATAAATGTACAAATGTCAGAAAATTTGGAGTTGTTTTTCCCATGCATGCTGTAATTACTTCTTGCTGGGTATATTCAGTATTTGGTATTTCTCACTAATGCTCAACTGAACTTGATTTTTATTTCTAGTCAGCATACACATAATCTGTGATTACTGCATGAGTAGTTTATTCTGATTTTCTAGGTTTCATGTGTTCACACTGTAAATTTTTCCATTGTGTTGTATGTGGAAGTTTGTTGTGGGCCCTTAACGTGGAAGGAAGGGAGAGTGGGAACATAGTAAGGAAAAGATAGATAATTAGATAGATAATAGAACACATTCCTGACAGACACTATTGTGTCAAAATTCTATCCCTGAACTGATGCTTCTTTCAGGTCTTGTACTGTACATCCACATCCAATTTCAATGTATTTGTATTGTGATTTTGCAAAAATGCACATTATGATGGGATAATGAAATAAGAAGCAGAAGCACTTGGACCCATGGTAGTCTCAATTTGCCACTGTTAGTGTGCAGCTTTTGTATGTAAGGACTGACAATCTTGAATCACTGACAAGGTGAAAGGACTAGAGGGAAAAGAAAAAATTAATTATATTAATAATATCTTGTCAACAGCAGCCAGGTTAAAATTTTGAAATTAATATATTTGTTCTAGATCTGATTTAGAGTCATTCTGCCAGGGTGAAGTTGAAAACTGAAAGTGATGGAGGTTGAGGAGTAATAGTCCATACTGAAGTGTGTCAGTCTGGTCTGTTACAGTGAGTCCCACATACTATGGAATTATTTATTATATATATATTTATTGTATAATTATCTACTGTTTTTAAAAAAACAGCATGATGTTACATTCTATTGTATATTTGGATCACTGAAACCATCTCCAGGTGCCTATCATGTGCCTGCGGAGTTTTCCAAGGGTCTCTGTGAAGTTTTGAGAAGGTGGCAACAGCAAAGCCCGAATACAAAATGGCCGAGGACCGTTGCAGAGAGTTCTGATTTTTCTAGTCTGTAGAAAAGCATTTATTCCCCAAAATGGAAGTAACTTACACATGGCAGAATTGCTGGAAGGATTAATTTAGGAGTGTAATACAGTCATGACTATTTTTTGCCTCCACTAGGATAGGAGAGCTACTAAAACAATATCCAGGTGATCATTTCAGCAGGCATTTCAGCTGGAGTTATTTAAAGCCTTTGGTTTTAAGCTTCCAAGTTTTCAGATGTAGAATTCTTCATAGTCACAGCTACCTGAAAAGTGATTCATTAAAAATAAGAAGTGAATGAAGACAACGTGTACCATGCCTATAGTTCATGTTACACTTTGATCAGGAGCGTTGCTTTTTGCACTTGTTGAACTGCTGTTTTCAGGACCAAATTACCAGTTTTGGCATATTGTAGGCAGGTTTTCTGATTGCTCAATCAACATTCCAAAAATGAAGTTTCCTCAACAACCTTAATGTCTTAATAGAATGACAATTTTAGAACAGAATTAACAACAGAACTTCGCAAGGACAAACTGCACCAGCAAAATGAAAGTAGTATGTTCATTGTAGTATTATTTGTTGGTTCCAGCACAGCACTTGAGAACTATAGTAAAGAAAATAAATTACACATGTAACTACAAAAGAAAGATGATCGTTATCTGAAGCGATTGCACCTACATATTAAACAGGACAGGAAAAAGACAGCAAAATAAGGGATAACTCACATAGGGAGATATGAAAAGTATTATTAATATCATGACAGTCTAATCATTGTCAAGCTTCTTGCAGGTGTAATGGAAAAGCTGTGTGTGAGGGAGGATAATGAGGTGACTAAGCAAATGCTCACAGGGAGCTTCAGCTCAGCCTGCAGAACCACAAAGGAGAAATCAGAGTTGAATGCTGGATAATCAAGTAAGTGGGCGTGAGATTAGCATCACTGATCATCAGCATCTCTAAAAAAAATGTTAATATGGTGGAGGTAGGTCAACAAGAATGTAGAAAGTGGGTAGAAATATTTACATTTGATGCAATGAGGAAAGAAGAGCAGGGTAATGGACTACAAAGAAAGGGACATTATCATCAGAATAGCAGGCTAAAAGAAACTCATTGTGTAACATGGATATGACTGAATAAAAATTATATTTGTTAGAAATTAATAAAATAATTATGAAATAACTGAGAAAAAGGATAGAAGCTATGGTCAGTTTACAGTGCAGGATTGATTCAATACATTACATATTAATGAATTTGAACTGCAAAGATTGTACATTAGCATGTTTAAAGTGGTGACTTACTAGACAGTTCTGATGTTTTAAAGATGTGAGTAAAGACTTTAGCTGATACAGACAGATAAGTGAGAAAGTATAAAGACTATACGCCAAAGAGAAGCAGCATTACTTTTTTTTCTCCTCTCTCTAACTGCGTTGCCACTTTTTTTTTTCATAGAAAATATGTGGGTTGGTTTAGATTTTAGCAATTCATTGAGAGAAAAAAGGAAAAACGCTGCCTTAATTTCAGCAGGATCTGTGTTAAATTGTCCCATTAAGAGCTTTGTTGACTGAATATATAGGTAAGTGCTAATATAACTGGTTTATGTTACATTTCATGTACAATATGAAAGAAGACAGATTTTTGCTTTTCTAAACCACCTTCCTAGCAGAAAAAGATAGTAAGAGCTATATGAAGTCCTGAAATCAATTTATCAGGCCCTACTATGTGAGCTAATGCAGGATTGGAGACATGCTGCATTGACTGATCTTTTTATACCACTTTTAATGCCCTGAAATGAAAAGACAGAAATTAATGGGGAAATAGAGAAATTGGAATATAAATAATGGATTTTTTGACATTTTGAATCTTAGCCTATTATTAGTCTTTTTACATTAGGAAAAAATCCAATCAAATTAAACAAGTATTCAGATTTTCTGCTTTATCCCATATACAGGGATTATAGAGGATATAGTGTTGCAAAATAATGTATTTTTATAAGGATCTTAGGTGAGCAATGAATTTTAACTTAAACAAATATGGTTTCCCCAGCTATGATGCTTCATGATACCATTATTATTTGTTATTTATACTACAGTAGTAAATATTTTTGCTAGCATTTCTTTCTTAATAATATTATTATATGTCTAAAATTTGCTTATGAGGCCTCACTTTAGTCTAAGAATTGACTTCTAAAATATAAGCTAAATCTTGGCTTGTTTTCAGTACAGGAAGGGGAAAAAAGTTAATAAAGAGCAATGGTAATCATTTCAGGCACATTTGTGTTCTAATAACATAAAAACTAAATTTGATTCCTAAACCGAACTGTTGCATTTAGGTCTAAAAATCAAAGTTGTCTGGATAGCTGTTTATTTATACTGTCACAGGACTTCACCCAGTAGAAAATGGGAGGCCATGAAAAAGTGCCTTGGAAACAGGGTGATGGAGGAAGCTTTCATGCTCTCACTTGTTGAAAGCATTATGACTTCAGTTCTATCAGTCCTACGAAAACAGTACATGAAATGAACAAGCAGGATTAGGTGGTCTGCACATCCACCAAACCAAGACCTTGTGTGGGATTACAAAAAGGAACCATACAATTACCTTGGTTGGAAAAGTCCTTCAAGATCATTGAGTCCAATGTAGATATCCCCAAGTACTATGTCTGTATGACTCTTTGATACCTCCAGGGATGGTGACTCCTCCACTGCCCTAGGCAGACAGTTCTAATGTCTAAACCTCCCCTGGCACAACTGGAGGCCATCACCTCTTGTCCTGTCACTTGTAACTTCATCGAACAGACAGAGACCAATCCCCACCTCTTTACAGCCTCCTTTAAGGTAGTTGCAGAGAGCATATTGAGGGTGTTAGAGCTGTAAGAGTGGGATGAGTGACAGGATAGAAGCGCTGCAAGGAATGGAGCAGATGGACTCAGACTCTTCAGTATAGGCTGGGAAGGTGAGGAGCAGGAGCTGAAATCTGTGCAATGGGATGGCTGCAGTGTGCAAGTAGTTGCCTGCAGGGCAAGCTAGCCCAGAGACAAGGGTCAGGAGCAGCAGACATGTGAGCAGGGGTGGTGTGGCAGTATTTCTGCTACATACTGGCTAGTCAGAAATTGGAAGCAGAGGAAAGTTTTTGGCACATGGAAGAAGCTTCAAAAGTGCAAGACTCTGGCACACACAGGGGACTTAAGTCGCCCTGATGTCTGGCCTAAAGTCAATATGGCCAATAGTGGGAAGTAATGCAGGAGATTTCTGGAGATCATCCTGATGATTTATTGAAACAGGTGATGAAGGAGATAACTAGAGTGGAGCAATCAGATCTGCAGCTAAAAACAAGGACCAAGACTGGAGATGTGCAGGGCAATAGCAGTCTTGCCATCAGCAACTATGAGATTCTGAAGCTAAAGCCACAAGACAAATAGCAGCATCACAATCCCAGCCTTAAGGAGAGCATGTAATTTAGGGATCTTCAGACTTTTACCCTGGAGAGGAAGGGGACAAGGAAGCCAACTGATTTTCCAGGACAGTTTCTTGAAAGGACCAAAAGGTTACATTCTGGTGTACAGCAAGTCAAGAAGGCATGACAAAAAGTTAGCATTGATGAATTGTAAAGTCCTGATTGAGTTCAAATGCAAAAGAGGAGGTCCAGTGAAGATGGAAGCAGGGACAGAGTATTTGAAAGATTGCATAAACATGGCTCAAACATACAGCTATGGAGTAGAATGAAAACCAACAAGGATTGTGAAGGGCTACTGAAAGCATATTGGCTAGAAAATGTGGAGCACAACCCTGTGAATCCACCTTTCACTGGGCACTGGAAGTTTTGGCCAAGGACACAAAAGTCTTGATGCCTTTTTATCTTGAAATTTACTAACAAGATCTGCCCTCAGGGCTCCCAAGTCACTAAGCAGGACTGAATCAGAGATCTTTTTAGGTAGACCCATGGGACAGATGGGTTCCATTCAAAGGTGCTACTACAACCAGCTGACATCATCTAAGGTTGTTGTCTATGGTCTTCAAAAGATCTTGGTGCACAAGGGGAAATTCATGATGACCAGGAAAAAAAACCTTCATGCACATCTTCAAACAGGAGAAGACAAAGGGTCTTGGGAAGTACAGGCAGGCAACTTCAGCTCAGTCTACACGAAGATAATGGAAAAAAACCAAAAATGTTCCTACATATATGAAAGGCAAGGAGGTGACGTGGAATGGCCAGCATAGACTTACCTGTGCCTGACAAATTACAACCAAAATACTGTCTCTGTGGGCAAGGGAAAAAGCAGTAGATGTTGTTTAGTTTGACTTTATTAAGGCTCTTGACATTATCTCATATGCTATTGACAGTTGAGATACAGTTCGGGTGTGTGAGTGATAAGGTGGGTGTAATACAGGCTGCATCATCATACTGGAAATGTTGTGATTAGCTGCAGAAAATCTAATTTGCAGCCAAGCATTGGTGTTGTTCCTCAAGGGTCAATAAGAGAATAAATGATCCCTATTGACTGTACTTGAGCACTGTGACAAAATGCATGCCCCAGCATGTTTGCAGCTGATAACAAGCAAGGGGTTATGACTGATATGCTGGACAGAAATAAAGTTCAACCAACACAAACACATTGTACCTCAGACAGGATAACCTCAACCCTACATCCCGGAGCCTGATGGGATAGAAAACAACTTTGCAGAAAGGGACCTTAGGTCCTGATGAGTTGAATGTGAGTCAGCAATGCACTGGATCTTTTCAGCCTTTAGAAGAGAAGGTTCCAGGGGGATCTTACTGAAGTCTTCATCTTCCTTTTGGGAGGGTGTGGAAGGAGCCAGACTTTTCCTTATGGTGCTCAGCAAAAGGAGAGGAGGAAGCTGAATTCAAAAATTTTAGCAATGGAGGGTTTTTTTTGATATTAAGAAAAATTCTTCACAGTGTATATGATGAAGGGGCTGTTCAGCCTGGAGAAGAGGAGGCTCAGAGAAGACCTCATCACTCTCTACAACTACCTGAAAGGAGGTTGTAGCCAGGTGGGGGTTGGCCTCTTTTCCCAGGCAACTCTCAGCAAGACAAGAGGGCATGGTCTCAAGTTGTGCTGGGGGGAGTTTAGGTTGGACATTAGAAAGAATTTCTTTACTGAGAGAGTGATCGGGCTTTAGAATGGGCTGCGCTGGGAAGTAGTGGATTCTCCATCCCTGGAGATATTTAAAAAGAGACTGGATGTGGCACTCAGTGCCATGGTCTAGTAACTGCAGCAGTAGTGGATCAAGGGTTGGACTTGATGATCTTTGAGGTCCCTTCCAACCAAGCCAATTCTATAAGCACTAGAGTATGTAACCTAGAGAATTTCTAGATTCTAGATTCTCCATCAAAATTCAGATCTTCAGATTTCAAATGAAAATACCTTGAACATCTGCTTGGAGTAGTGAAATGAAATCAGGTGGTCTTCAGAGGTCCAGCCAAAATTATTCTATGATTCTGTGATTGTGACTACAACAAATATGCAAAAAATTCTTCACAACAATACCATAGAAGAGCTGAAGGCCAAGGTTTCATGGGAACTCTGTTCATAAGCAAATATCTAGCTTTAACTTCATCACTACTTTTGAATGTTGAGGCATGGAGCAGACAGAAACCATCTGGGATGCCCTAGGAGATTGAGGCTGAAGGTGTTTTGAATGCAGTTGCTCCAAAGGGTCTTCTGGTGTCATCTGCAAAGTTTCTGAGGATGCACTCAATCCCACTGCCTGTCATTAGTGAAGATATCAAATACTATTGGTCCCACTACAACCCTTGAGGGACACCGTTCATTGCTGTTTCTATTTGGGCATTGAGATGTTGACTATAAATCTTTCCATGCTGCCATCCAACCAATTCCTTATCCAGCTAACAAACAGTTAATACATCAAATCCATATCTCTCCAATTTGGAGATAAGAATGCTGTGAGGGGACTGTGTCAAAGGTTTTACAGAAGTCCATGTAATTTTTACATTTTTAACGTTTCAACTGGGGAGACGGAGAAAGGGACACATAAAATATTGGTAATGAGATTGTGTGTTATAAGCATTACTGATTTCATTCCTCTACTTCCCCAGAGAACTGTGTTAGAAAAAAACTATAGTAGTTTGTATTAAACCCATTAAAATATTTTCCTGTGCTTTAATTAACCTCTTACTTTACAAATGTGCTCATTTCCTTTTAAGACTCTTCTAAATAATTGTTTTTACAATTGTTTTGTGATTGTTCACAATTGTTTTTCTCCTTTCCATGCCTTTTGGGGGTTTTTTTGTTGTTTTTTTTTCTCTCAAAACCTGAATTATAGAATCACAGAATCACAGAATGATTTGGGTTGGAAGGAACCCTAAAGATCACCTAGTTCCAACCCCCCCTGCATGGGCAGGGACACCTTCAACTAGACCAGGTTGCTCAAGGCCCCATCCAGCCTGGCCTTGAACACTTCCAGGGAGGCAGCATCCACAGCTTCTCTGGGCAACCTCTTCCAGTGTTTCACCATCCTCATTATAAATTTTTTTTTTTTCTTCATGTCTAATATAAATACTCTTTCAGTTTAAAACCATTACCCCTTATCCTATCACTACCTGCCCTCATATGGGAGGGAATGGAGGAGTAAACTATTTGGCAAAAATAGGTTTGTCCTAAACCTGTATGAAATCTTTCCACTTTCAGTACCTAAAAAAAATGGAGTTCTGTGGTGTGGACAAGGTGCAGAAATACTAAAGTCTGTGTATATTAACAAGAGAGAAAAAATGAGATTTCATCATCTATTGTTTACAGTGTCATAATACTTACAAAACTTAAATAGTTTTTGCTTTAAAAAGAATATTGTTGGTGTTCACGTAAATAACGCTAACCGTGATACATAAAATTTTTCTTTTTTATTTGGAGGATGTGTTAAATGAAAAACTTGAAGCAACCTAGGGGTCAACAAGACTTCTAACCATAGCAGTTCTTGTGGTTTCTCTTCAGGAAAGAGGGATTTTGAGAAGATGATCATCACTATGCAAGGGGAGGAGACTAAAAAGGCACTTTTGTAAATTGAGTGATTGTTTTTCATAACTCTATTAAGAGAGTAAAAGTAAGGAAAGAAGGGAAGAAATTCTTTACGTTAAAGGACAGTGTTAACTCAAAGCATTTCTACACAAAGCAGTGTAGAAATTACAAAAACAAATCAGTGAATTGATATCAGAAGTCAGAAGGTTATTTAACAGAAGCAGAAGAAGCACCAGGTGGGCAGTATGGACATAGGAATGTGAGATACTTTTAAAAGGAAATTGATTGGTTTTGTCTTATACTTTGAATTTGTGCAAGTGTTTTGTCAGAGAATTAATTTTACTTCAGTATTAGAAAAAGGAGATATGTGTTCTTCTAATATCATGTCCCTCCTGGTACAGTGTTTCTGTAGCAACTTGTTGAAATGGCATATGTACCTTTCTTTGAGAATATACCTTATCCAGCAGTATATAGATAGGGAACAGAGATGCTTGGTCATTTGTAAATTAATAACATTAATTTTGGGAGGATTTAACCAACATGTTATCTTCAACACTGTAGTAATGATAAATATGGTAGAATGCTTTGAAAAGACTACAGAGGATAAATAAAACATTGTTTATAACCAGTCAATACGCTTTGTTGTACTGATAGTACAAAATAGGAGCTTTTGCTGTTTTACAATTACCAGACTTATTTTTCCCTAGTCCCAGGCTTTGTATTGCTTTACTTTTGCAAATGTCAATGCCATTAAGGAAAAATAAACTTTATCTGGAGAGTCAAAGATGAATCCAAGACAAATACGAAGTGATCCTTTTCAAATTCTCCATGAACATCTAGGATTTAATTTTGTAAACTGAGGGTCAGTAACATTGTCTGTCCAGAAAGACCACTGAGGTAAAAGAAAGATCAGGCTACTGAGAAGATAAAAAACAAGATCTGTCAGGATTTTATGTACTTGTCAAGGAAAAGAAAGTTTCCAAAAATGAGTCAACTGACCCTTTCATACTATTTGCCCCTCTGTTTCTTGTTGTATCTCACTGTCTGGAAGGGAGGTCTTCTGCCTGCTGGGGTCAAGTGACTCCACTTCTTTATTAGATACACCAGTCTTTGACAGTGCTTTTAGGAAATGAATTTATTTCCCTTTGGATTTTATCCTATCCCCAATACCTATCCAATATTTTCAGGCAGACCTTTTCTTCTCTTGGTTTTTCCTCTGGGGGGTTGTTATGTTTTACTTGTCGGCTTAAAAAATCCTGAGGTTTTGACCAGCAAAAAGAGCAGACAACTGTATGTGGGGTTTCATTGGGAGCATGCAACAAAAATAATTCTGCTTTTAGGTTCATATTTCTTCATCCACTGTGTGCACAGGATCCTCATCTCCTAGTGGGATGGTGTGTGGGGTAAGGAGGCTTGCTTGCAGGGAAATGATGGTGAGGATGCAGCAGGCATCAAGGAAGGATTGAGGCACAGGATTGGGCCCAGTTGCTTACTGCTGCCAGAAACAAGCCCTCTGTAGTTATCAGATTGCATGCAAAAACACCAGATGAAATTCTCTGCTGAATTGTTAGCAATGAGATTGGACTAAATAGCATTAAAAAGTTTTAATTCCCTCTTCATATTTCAGGATATTTGAGTGTGAGCAACAACAATAAAAATTGTCTAGAGAAATGGAGGAGGCTTTAACTCAAGGTTATATACCTGTGCTGCATAATGAGGAACAGTCACACTTTTTATATGATTATCATCAATATCTTTGAACTTGATTACTTCATTCTTCAGCTAATTCTTAATCTGAGCCTTGGAGACACTTGGAGTAGCTTGATATAGTGTTTTCTGGAAACAGAATTACTGAATGTGATTTTCAGTGTTGTTAATTCTATTGTACAGAAGCAGAGTGTAGGGTTATTTCCCAACCTGTTTGGCACTTTCCAGATTATTTTTACATTTTGGTGTAGATACATGTGATTTGTAGCTTAAGTCTTTGATTTTGTTAAAAATAAGCATTTAAATAATTAAAAATATAAATCAGATAAATCAGATAAGCAGTTGTAACAAGAAGTATATAGATCTGGATTCTTGTAATTTCACTGAGGAATCTATAAATCCATGTAAATAAAATCATAGAATCATCAAGGTTGGAAAAGGCATGTAAGATCAAATCCAATAGTCAAACTATCCACTGTAGCTCGTCATCTACCCATCATGTCAGTTTGCTGGAAGTTATCCTTAATAAAGTTTAACATCTCCCTTGTAAATTCTTTGTAGTGTTTATAAGCATGGTAGCACCTTTTAAAGTTTCTTTCTTAATATTTCCTAATATTTCCAAATATTGACTACCTTGGATATTAAAGTAACTGAGATCATCCCAGGGTGGAAAAGAGCTTTTGCCATTGCTGCCCATTTAATGCATCATACACTTCACCCTTGCAGTTCTCTTTGACAGTGACCTCTCAAAAATGTCACAGATTCTGAAGAGGAAAAAACCTTTGTTTAATCAATGGTAGACATGTTTGGTGATGTTTTAAATGTTCAGTTTGCAAATAAGGCATATAATTCAAAAATCAAAATCTGTTGCCTCATATCTTTTGGAAATTATCATAGAACATATGCAGTAACTTTTTAAAACGCACTATTGGTGTGCCAAAACTGTGCCACACATGGTGTGACCATCCTGAAGTTGTGAAACTGGGTATATGTGATAAATATACAAGAGCAAGTTGCACAGAAGAGATCGACAGTCTAAAAAGCTGAAAAAAATCTAATTATGGAAAAAAAAACCCAGCTATATCAAGACAAGCTGTAACATAAGGACAAACTGTGAGTTGTGATGCTTACTATTCAAATTCACCTAGAATCATAGAATCATAGAATTGGCTGGGTTGGAAGGGACCTCAGAGATCATCGAGTCCAACCCTTTTACCACCGTTGCGGTTGCTAGACCATGGCACTGAGTGCCACATCCAGTCTCTTTTTAAATATCTCCAGGGACGGAGAATACACTACTTCCCTGGGCAGCCCATTCCAATGCCTGATCACTCTCTCCGTAAAGAAATTCTTTCTAATATCTAACCTAAATTTCCCCTGGCACAACTTAAGACCATGCCCTCTTGTCTTGTTGAAAGTCATCTGGCAAAAGAGACCAACGTCCACCCGGTTACAACCTCCTTTCAGATAGTTGTAGACAGCGATGAGGTCTCCCCTGAGCCTCCTCTTCTCCAGGCTGAACAGCCCCAGCATTTAGTATCCTAGTAACCTATAGCATTTAGTATCCTATGTGACAGGATTGCAGCTTTAGGGTACAGTACTAGTGCTACAAATAGAAGTCCCCTTCCTGTCTGCCTTCTTTCCACCTATAGTTTTTGCCTGCATACTGGGGTGTCATTTGCCTGTCTGTTCATTTTTAGCTTTTGCTTCTTTTTTTCAATTACTTTTTCACTTGGTACAGAATTAGTTGTTTTACACTTAAAAATCCAGTTAATGAATTAAACAGGTTTCAGACTTAAATGATCTTTAATTTTCATTATGTCAGATTTCAAATATTGGACTGATTTCTTCTGTAAGCAGTTCCAACTGAAGCCAATATGAATATTTTAGGAGTTATACAACAGGATTTGTCCTATCTTTTATTAGGAATTCTAAAAAAGTGCTATTTATAGTATTAGTGTAGTTTTTATTCTGTAAAAATGCAACTTAGAATTCGGACTGTGTAGTGAGTCATCTGTAATGTTGCAAAAAAATGATGGAAAGGAAAATGCCAAGTAATTCAGCTAAATCATTTACTCCTGGCTATAATTTAAAAGAAAAAATACTAATATAAAAATACATATTTAAATATTCAAATATATGTCTAATTTGCATTATATTGCATAATTTTATCTCATTTTTTATGTGAAATATTGAATATTCAAAAGCAAGTGGTTTTAGACTGATAAATGTGAAAAAATGCTTTTGAAATGTCTTGTTGAGTTAATTAAAAACAAAAATAAGAATAAATAACTTTCCCTATCTCCAAACCTATTTAGTTTCCAAAGTCTTGGTTTTTGAGACTTTTTCTGCATACATACTTTATACAATACCTAGGACAATGAGGCCTTTGAGCACAGGATTTACATAAGTGCAAACAGTGACTCCCAGCAGGATGCCTACAGTTTTATCCCTGTTTTCTAAAACAGAATGTATTTTACAGGCCTATCATATTTAATGATAACTGTCTCAGGATCAGAATAACCTTTCTAATCATGAAAATTAACACCAGACTCTTACTGAAAAAGGACTTACTCGTTTAAACTACTGTGAAGATGAAAACTGTCTACAACTACCTGAAAGGAGGTTGTAACCAGGTAGATGTTGGTCTCTTTTGCCAGACGACTTTCAACAAGACAAGAGGGCATGGTCTTAAGTTGTGCCAGGGGAAATTTAGGTTAGATATTAGAAAGAATTTCTTTACGGAGAGAGTGATCAGGCATTGGAATGGACTGCCCACTGAAGTAGTGGATTCTCTGTCCCTGGAGATATTTAAAAAGAGACTGGATGTGGCACTCAGTGCCATGGTCTAGCAACCGCAATGGTGGTAAAAGGGTTGGACTCGATGATCTCTGAGGTCCCTTCCAACCCAGACAATTCTATGATTCTATGATTCTATGATTCTATGATTCTATTAATAAATTTTTCAGACAGCAATAAAACCTTAAAGAAATATCTGTCAAGTAGGTACAACTACTTCAATTGTGCAAAAAGATTCCTAAATTCCTCAGTTCATTCAGTGATACACAACTCAAGATGTGATTTTCTCTGGAATGATAAATAGAAGTAAAACTGGTATTTTGTATTCTTCCATGAATAGATGTTTTATCTCTGCTTTATTCTATTAAGGAAAAAAATTTTCTTTATGTCTATAACAAAAAACATTGGGAAACACTTAAAACATGGAACTTCAGAGCAGCTCCAGCCCAGAACAGGGTTGGAAACAACACACACGAGCATCTTGCAGATTCACGCACTCCTTCCAACTGCAGCAAGGTCTTCGTGCAGCTTCTTACAAAGCTGTTTGGTGTGAACCTCCTGCAGTGTGCAAATATTGATACTGTGCCCTCGTACCATTTCCAGTGCTAACAGGTCAGCAGGAAAATTCCTCCTGGTGCTCATGTCTCTGCAAGTTGTCTCTCATAAAACCATCTCTCAAGAGACACAGGCTAATGTCCAGTTTCTGTAGTGGTGATGATTGTTTATTTGTAATTAATTAGTCTTTGATCAATTATTTTGAACTTGATTTAGCAGATAACTTTAGCAAGAGGAAAGAGGTAACTATGTCTCTCATGCCTTGGGACTGTGTGCATCCCAGCCTGGTGTCACAGCCCAAAGCTGTTGTGTGAGTGTTCCTTCAGTGTGCCAATAGACAAAACTTCAGTGCATTTCCAGAATTATTCACAGCTGTACAGCTGTTATCCAGTGTCCTGAAGATGCTTATGGATCCTCAGCAAAAGAGCTGGGTGTGGTGTCTGTTCCCTTCCACTCTGCTTCCAGAGAAAATCCCCTCAAGTATTAATTGTGGCCCACTGACCTTTTTGGAATAACATTTCAGCCCTTGGGTTGAAAAGGCTGGACATAACTGCATTAAACAGACTGGAAAATTCAAATCTACATTGTATCTCTTGAGGAAAATAAGACAGTTGAGATAACTTATAGTGTTTAAGGTATTCTAATATAAAATAATATCAGTCACATGAAGAAGGGCAGTGGAAACAAACTAAAATATAAAAAAGTATTAGTGGGAAGCAGTTTTTTCATAGTATTTTTGAGCAATGATCATAGAGTTGTTCCAGGCACTAGTTTGTAAGAAAATCCAAGATAAATGAAATAATATTGTATAGTTAAATGGATTATCCTCTCCTGCAGTTTTTCAGAAATAGATTTTAGTTTCCAAGTACAGAAATGGGAACCTCAAAAAAACTGGTAAAAGTGGTATTTTTCTGGCTGAATTGTACCACATTTACTATTATATTTTCATTGTAAGTTACAGTGTAAAATGCCAAACACACGTTCTAGGACATCTAAAATATTTTATAACTATTGAGCAGTTACTGGGGTTTTACTTGTCTCTCATGTCAGATGAAGAAAGCCTTCTGTAGCATTTTTATTTTTGACCTCTCTAAGGTTTTTTAAGGTTTTTCAGTCAGTTCCCTCATGTTCTGCAGGGTTTTTTGCTTGTTGTTGTTGTTTTTTGTATTCCTTAAATATTGCTTAGGCACTGTATGAAGACTGCAGAAACTTTACTACCTCTCCGAGGTAGACTTTGTACCACGCTGCAGAGTAGTTTTCTCTATCTTTCTCTGTCTTTGTGAATATTTTAGCATTGTTTATGTGATTTGGATCTGTTCCAGATGGAGAGATGAAAACTAAATCACCCAGGACAATCTCTCCTAATGATCATAACAAAATCGACTCAGGGACATCCAGTGACACATTCATAGTCCTGTGCTTTCTTAATAAGGGGAGAGGGTATCTTGCTACCACAGCTCTCCTGTGTAACAGTTATGCAGACACCAAATCAGACACCAAATTGTGCCTTTTGTTTCTATTCATGGAGATGCCCTAGATGAAGTAATATTTAAGAAATGTCCATTTTTATTAGAATCATAGAATCCTAGGGGTTAGAAGGGACCTCGAAAGATCATCTAGTCCAACCCCCCCTGCCAGAGCAGGGCCACCTAGAGTACATCGTGCAGGAACGTGTCCAAGCGGGTTTTGAATGTCTCCAGTGAAGGAGACTCCACGACCCCCCTGGGCAGCCTGTTCCAGGGCTCTGTCACCCTTACAGTAAAAAAATTTTTTCGAATATTCAACTTGAACCTCCTATGCTCCAATTTACACCCATTACCCCTTGTCCTATCACTGGTCATCACTGAGAAAAGCCTAACTCCATCTCCCTGACACTCACCCCTTACATATTTGAAAACATTGATGAGGTCACCCCTCAGTCTCCTTTTCTCCAAACTAAAGAGACCCAGCTCCCTCAGCCTTTCCTCATAAGGGAGATGTTCCACTCCCTTAATCATCTTAGTAGCTCTGCACTGGACTCTTTCAAGCACTTCCCTGTCCTTCTTGAACTGAGGGGCCCAGAACTGGACACAATACTCCAGGTGCGGCCTCACCAATGCAGAACAGAGGGGGAGGAGAACCTCTCTTGACCTACTAACCACACCCTTTCTAATGCACCCCAGGATGCCATTGGCCTTCTTGGCCACAAGGGCACATTGCTGGCTCATGGTCATCCTCTTGTCTACCAGGACCCCCAGGTCTCTTTCACCTACACTGCTCTCCAGCAGGTCAGCCCCCAACCTATACTGGGACATTGTGTTGTTCTTCCCCAAATGCAAAACTCTACACTTGCCCTTGTTGAACTTCATCATGTTTCTCTCTGCCCAACTCTCCAGCCTGTCTAAGTCTCTCTGAATGGCAGCACGGCCTTCCGGTGTGTCAGCCACTCCTCCCAGCTTATTAGATGCTGTTTCCACTTTTTTGCAACCTGTGTAATTTTGTAGTCTGGCCAGTCTTATGCAGAAAAACTCACTCCTTTTTATTAAGACTTGGGCTGTCACCAGAGTGCATTTTTCTGTGAATAAGCAGCTGTTCAGGAGAAGAAAGATACCCAGCTCTAAAATGAACAAATTTCTTAAGATGATTTGCTGTCAAAATGGCCAATGCAAGTGCCATTGTATTATGAAACGTTACAGGCACTTAACTTTTATGGAGCAGTTATTGACTGGTCACTGTGTTCAGCTTCAGACATTAATGTCAAGGTCAGTTAAAACTAACCAAAGTCCAGATCAGCATATATTTAATACGAGAAACCTGCCAGGATTTTATCACAGTTTTCTATCCTGGCTTGTTTTCAGACAGGCCAATCACAGCTTTTAATGTCTGCATTCTTTTAGCTGTTATCTTTTCATTATACCTTGCCCATTTCCATGTTTTTCACTAAATGTCAGTTTCTACAGCTGAAATATAATTTGAATTGTTAAATATATTCATTCTACCAGGGCTTTGAACACGGGTTTATGATTACTTCTTGGAATATAACTTGCCTCAGTGGGACATAATAAATTAGTCTAATCATATGGTGAGTACTTACTTCATCCTGTGTTTGTTCCTGCTAGGAACTGAAATTGTCTCTGTAATTGTATGCAAATCCCTTCACCAGAATAATCAAAGGAAACCTATGCCCATCCTCCACAAGAGAAGCATAAAAGTAACCTAACTTTTAATTCTACTTAAATGAAAAGCTGTATCTTCATATGTAAAACACAGATAAAAATATAGAGCTTGAATCAAAAGTTATGTGAGCAGCAAACGGATACTTTGCTAATATTCCAGGCTCCTTTTAGTCCTGCTTTTTAACACATGAGCAATACTCTGTTAATAATGTTCATGGCATTGAACCTAAGAAATAATTATTAGGATTTTTTATTCTAAACATGGGGGGATTTCTTCTCCCCTGAAAATACATGAGATAGGTGATAAGCTTTAATTGATTGCCTTCAGAGGGTGCCTGTTTCTCTCCCCTGCCTGCAGAAGGAGAGTGGAGTAACTCACTCAGATTTGGCCACTGAACTTTCAGTTGAGATAAATTATCCTTTGAATCTCTTACTCCAAGGCACTTTTATATATTGGCCTCATATCATTCTGATTTATGACTTCGAACTCTGACAAATATTTTAGCATTATTTTTTTTAATGAGGACACCAAGAAGACATTTAATCATGTAGGACCATGTCCATGATATGAAGATCATATAATTCTAGCCTTCCTCTTCCCTGTTTCTCTCTTCAAGTATCTAGATGTTACATTAGGTGTCTTGCACATAGCATCACTGGAAAAGATCAGTTCTGCATGTCTGATACTCTGAGAACAGTGTCTGTGAAGATACTCAAATGAGCCAAGCTTATTAATTAAGTGCCTTTTGCCCCACCAGTTATTCTCAGAGGAGGAGTAAAAAGAGGGTAGAGGGAGCTGCAACAATCTCTGTTTTATTGTTTGTCTCCCTTTAAAATTCTGTAACTTATTTGTATGTGGGTTTGCACAGATTTGTATAAAATATTTAAATATATACACATATTTAAGCTCATAATGTATTGGAGCGTTTAGAAGAAATTACTAAAATGTTTTCTCATGTATTTTTTTTCCCTTATATGATTTTATTATTTAAAAACTAAGATTCTAAGCCTTTTTTCAGGTTTTAGTTGTGAGTGATATTTGCAGTCCCTCAGAGTAAGTGCCTGGGCATTGCAAGATAATTCAGTGTCATTACACTTCAATAAATACCAATATATGAAATCTTCTGATGCACCAGTATCAAAAAAAAAGAATCATGTCTTAATTCTGGTCTACGTCAAAAGAGAAATGAGTTAGTTTAAGGAACTGGAAAAAAACTGGAAGCTGTAGGGAAGCTAGCAATTTCTGGAAAATAGCTTTGCATCAATTAAGATATTGTGTAAGAAAGATAATTTATTGGTACCAACATTGCTGTCTATAGGTTTTAGTTAACTGAGGAATTTTATCTTTAAGTCCTGGCACTAGAGAAGAAAAGTTTAAGCTATAATGTTTAAAATCAAGGAATATTTATGACTAAGCCAGCTTTTTTGTTAAATTAAAAGGTTATAAGAACAAAGAAGAAAAGTAAATTAAATATTTGAAAATACTTCTTTTTTTTTACAGAAATAAATTAAGTTTTTCCTATTTTCTCTCCTTTTTCTGAAATATTGATATGCATTATTCCTGATGGTATACCCAAGATTGCATCTCAGATAAGTGGATATTCAGAGAGACTATGTACATTCTGAAGTTACTTTAAAATGCTGGTCTGACAGAGAGCATGCTGAGCACCTGCTTTGTTTTGGGTTTTTTCCTCTTTTCCACTCGTTGGCTTAATTGCTGTATTGTTAAGCTAATAATTTTTGAGGTTTTTTCTGATAGCTAATTTTGCTAATGATGTGGCTTCAGTACTGCTTTTAAATTTCAGAGGGGTTGTTGGACTTCTCACCTGAGCCAGTTCTAGCTGAATCCTTTGTTATAGCTACATAATAGACAAATAAAAGCAAAGAAAATACAGACTGCCAATAAGACATGTAAATGTTTTTTTGGGCAATAAAAAAGTATGTAATAATTGCAAGTGTGCTTGGATGTACTAATCTCTACACATTCTAGTCACAAGAAAGGTTACTGGACTTTGACACCTATTTGAAGGCATTTAGTGAAGTGGGAAGGGTAATGGCATCTGATAAAGCATGAGCAAAGCTATCAGACTATCTTTAGAACCAAGATTTTTCTTCAGCTCCTCTCAAGTTTCCATTCATCTTTATCACTTGGCATTTTAATGAAATATCATTACAGTGTATTTCATGTGGAGGCTGCAGACTCTGAAATGCAAAGAAGGGACAAAATCTTGCTGCAGGTTGGGTGTAGCATAATTGGGACCTGACATAGCCTGAATCTTTGATCATTAATTCCCATTGTGGAGTAAGCTAAACCTCTTCCCATATGCTCACTGAAAGCATGTCATCTGCAGGTCGTTGTTCTATTTACCGCTCTTTTTTTCAAATAAATAAATAAATAAATAGAAAGTCATGGTAGCCATAAACTGGCAGCATTTGCTTGTAGCTTTATATCTTCCTCAAGGTAAAAAGATTATCAGATACTGCATATGGTGTTGCACAGGTACCAGTCTCTGTAAGATTAAAGGACAGAAGGACAGAGTCTGACCATGAACCACTTCTAGAGCTTCTTTGGGAGGTGTCTCACAACACTAAGAAAATATTCAAGGTCTTAGATCTCAGGGACATGAGAAACTTAAACCCAAAACATAAAGCTAAATTCCTTTAACATCAAATATTCTGAAATCTTTGCAGAAAAACAGCAACAGAGGAGATGGCACATCTGGGTCCATCATTACCTCATTTTTGTTTCAGACCATATGTGATAAAATTTGGGATAGAATTTTTAGTAAGCCCTGTAGCAGAAGACTTTTACAAGGGCATGTAGCAATAGGATGAGGGGTAATGGTTTCAATCTGGGAAAGGATAAATTTAGCTTAGACATTAGGAAGAAAATGTTCACTATGAGGGTGGTGAGACACTGGGAGGTCGCCCAGGGAAGCTGTGGGTGCCCTGATCCCTGGAAGTGTTCAAGGCCAGGTTGGATGGGCCCTTGAGCAACCTGGTCTAGTGGAAGGTGTCCCTGCCTATGTTGTGAAGTTGAAACTTGATAATCTTTAAGGTCCCTTCCAATCCAAATCATTCTGTGATTCTATGAATAAAGTTTTTGTGATGAGGGTGGTGAAAGATTGTACCAGGTTGCCCAGAAAGGTGGTGGAAACATTCAGTATCAGGTTGGATCTCTGAGAAACATGATCTAGTTGGAGATGTTAGAAAATTAGATGACCTTTAAAGGTCCCAACCAAACTGTGATTCTGTAGAAATTATCCTGGTTATTGATAATATGGGTGACATAATTTACAACCTACATCACAAAAAATATATCTGAAAGTATATAAAATTTGGAAAGCTAATTAAACTTCAAACTGGATTTTTCAGGAACAAATAGAGAAAGTAAATTTCCTTCTGTTACAAAGTAACAGGTTTTGGAGACAGATCAAAAATAGGCATCTCATTCTCTTAGGGTTTTTCACACAGTTTGTGTGAAGTTTTGCTAAGTGAGCTAAGGAAATTTTGTCTTCATGATTTTTCTAGAAGATATATAGAACATTGTCCATGTATTTTAACTCAGAAAGAAGTATATGAAGTTCACTGTCAAATAAGGAGGTATGATCTGTTCTGCTTGTATTTTTTTCCAGTATCTTTGTTAGTGACTTGAGGAAATATAGAGTACATTTGTTAAACTCGTGGAACATAAAAAAATTGAAAGGATTGTGTGTACTTTGGAGCACTTTTTTAAAACACATCACATGTTCACCAGTGCACTTCAGTAAAAAATTGGATCAATTGCAACATATCCAGAAGAAAGCAAGAAAAATTGTCAGAATCTAGACTAAAACATATTCCACAAGGAAGGCCTGAGAGAATACTGTTTCAGCAAGAGGAGTGCAGACAGAAAATAACTGAAACAGCTGTCTTTAGTTATGTAAAGGATTGCTTTAAAGAAGGAGGGAACAAACTGTTCTCCAGGTCTAACAGAGAGAATGAGAAAGAATGGCTTTGCAATGTGACAGGGGAGATTTAGGTAAGACTTTAGGAAACATCTCATATGTATAAGAATAATTAAGCAATAAATATATTACTTAGGAAGCTGCGGGATCCTCATAAGAGATTTTTAAGAAAAAATATCTGTCTATAATGATTATCATATATTTTTCCTTGGATGACAGAGGAATAGAGAGGAAGTGTTGGGATTATTTATTTACCTCACTGTCTTATTTTCCAGTGTATGTGTCTTTTCTCTGAATTAAACCCCAAAATGACTCAGGATATACCTGTAGTTTCACTTTCATGTCTAAATTGAACATTTTGAATGTACTTTTTGCTGAATGTTCTGGCTTCAAAATCAGGCATGCAAATGAGTTATCACATATGATAGACTTTATAAATCTTACTGGTTGTCTTTAAGTTCTGGAAGCTATATGCTGACCAAACAATTAAAACAAAACCATATGTTAATAAAAAGGTATTGATCATAATGAGGAAAGCTAAAATATGCTTGAATTTTGTGTATTTGTAGTTATTGGTTGAGTGTACAATCAAGCATCCTTCACAGTGTCGATTTCTTGTATGGCGTTCATCACTGTGCTATCTGAATTCATCTCTCCAAGATTTAGCTAGATAAATGGTAGATATTTTCACTAAGCCTCATGTCTAGACTCCTCCAGTATTCATTGGAGAAAAAGAAAAGCACTCCTGAGATAGATACCTTAGACAAAAAAATGCTTTTTTATGGGATATATGTCGCTCCTTTGAAAGCATGGATGATCAACTCAGACAACTGTTTTAGAGACATCTAGAGTTAAGTGACATGAATCCAATCCTGAATGTCAAAAATATTGGCTTTTCCATACCAAATGATCTGATCATTTACTCTTCACTTCTACTGTGAGTTGGATTTATAAAAAATTTATTTCTTCTACTGATCCTAACATAAATTCCAACAGATGGAAGTAGCTTTCATAAAATAACTCCAGCATTTCAGTGTCTGTGACTGTTGGGATCATAGCTAATCTTGGGCTAATCTGGCTACTTTGCTCTCTGTGCCCTGGCAAGATCATCAGGAATGATTGCTTGCACTTAGAGGGGCAGGGGAAATGGTTTCCCAGAATGAAAAGTCTGCTACAAGAGGAAAGTTATTGAAATTTAATTATAAAACTGTAATTGATCACTGAAATATTTTTGTGATAGTGAGAAAGCAAGCAAGAAGAAAAAAAAAAAAAAAAAAAAAAACCACAAAAAAACCAAAACAAAACCCAAAAAAAAACAAAACAAAAAAAAAAACAAAAAAAACAAAAAAAAAAACACAAAAAAAAAAAAAAAAAAAAAAAAAAAAAAGAAAAAAAAGAAAACAAGCCAAACCAAGTGCATTCCAGTAGAAAAATAAGTCAAGAAAATGCTCCTCTTATCTCTTTAGTTTATTCTGAACACACTGAAGAGATTTAGGTATCAGATTTTACTTTCCATTTAAATGGAAATAAATTCAATTAAGTTACCAAGTCCTGAAACAAAATTGAATAGGGGAAAGCACAGTAGAAGGTAAAAAAAACCCAGAAAGACCACCGAGCTTCTAATATCCAAAAGATCACTCATGATTTCAGCTATCAAGGTGGAGGGTGGTTGTGTCTAGGTTCCAATTATAGAAATGTTGTAGTGTCTAGGAAGAATCCTGGTCTCCCAAACTCCTGCACTTACAATGTAATCTTAAATACCAAAATTTTTGAAGTGTTTTACATGCTTTTGTCTCTAGAAGATATGTAAGTCTCTCTGAAGATGTACTAATCTCTCTTTAAACAGATATAAGCCCAGGTGCAAATCTGGCATTGTTTTTGTTTGGCTGATTCATTTTACAATGGAAATGTTTGATTGCAGAATGAGGATTGTAGAATAAGAGAAGCAGGGTTAAAAAAAATCTGAGATTTTCTTTGTAAGATACTGAGCTGTGGTATCAGTGAAAATTCATAGATTTTTTTTTGCATTAGGCATCTCCAGCTCTTATTTTACAGGGGAAAAGAAATAGAGTAACTCTTCATTTTCATGTTTCTTGTTTTGGGTTTTTTTTTCCAACATTATGACTGCATGGGTTTGGGTTTTTAAATTAAAAATTAACAGCTCGTTAGATCCACGCATTTGCACCTGACAAGAGAACAGAGAAGCAAGAAAAGAAAGGATCAATAAAAAAAAAGTCTTTGCAGATTTTCCCTATCTCTGGTTTGGTTCCATTATATTGAGGGAGAATTGATATTAAGCAGTTGTCAATAGCACGTACATTTGAGCAATGACACAGAAAGCAGTTGACAGGTTTCTCATCCCAGGTCATTTAAGGATAATTCCCCACAATTGTGGATCCATGAAGAGGAAAAGGAAGCCATTTTTGCCTATAGCATCCTTGCATTTGGAAGGACTTCATCTGTGCTTCCAGGCAGTTGTATTTGTATTTTATTGTATTCATGGATTTGGTAATTAAACAAACAAACAAACAAGCAAACAAAAAACCCACAGAAACAAACAAACGGAATCAAAACATATCCAGAAAGAACCAGAAGTTTGCTGATACAGACCTCCAGGCCAGGCTTCAACAAGATATGTTTGGGCACAATAATTTGTATGTATTTTCTGGTAAATTACTTACCTGCATTTCAATTAGTTAATGAATAAGGTTTACTGCATATACTTTTGAGAAATTATCTTATTTATTGATGGAATACAAAATACATTTTTAAATAATGTTGTTTTGAAAAACATTGATTGTCTAGCTCACCTGCTGTGAGTTAGTTTGTTTTGGTTTTTTTAATTTTGCTTTAGAGCAACATACATTATTCTACAATACATGGAATGGAATTTATTCCAGAAAATGAGTCATTCATCTGTCTGTAGCATATCTGAGGATAAACAACAAAAAAAACAGAAAATAAAGGCTATTTAGACAACAGCTGTAAAATTCACAGCACCATAGAATCATTGAATGATTTGGGTTGGAAAGGACCTTAAAGATCATGTAGTTCCAGTCCCCTGAATGGGCCAGGACACCTCCCACTAGACCAGGTTGCTCAAAGTCCCATCCAACCTGGCCTTGAACACTTCGAGGGAGGGGGCAGCCACAGCTTCCCTGGGCAACCTGTGCCAGTGTCTCACCATCCTCACAGGGAAGAATTTCTTTCTAATATTGAATATCAGCGACTCTCTTTCAGCTTTGAACTGCTACTGCTCATCCTGTCACTCATGTCTGCTGTCTTTAACTGGGCAAACGTTTCTGAAGTTTAAGAATTTTGTCTAAATAGAGATGCTGCTTTGAGTTTCTGAGAACTACCTCAGGTTAATTTCAGGTCTTTTCCTTTATAAAAATGCTTACAGCACTACATACAACTGAATTTTTTTCTCTTTTTAGCTGTAGCCAATTATCTTGGACAAATTAGCATTCTCCTCAGCATGTCCAATTTTTATGCTGAGCCTATGAATGCATTTATTCATACTGTGTAAACTCCAATCTTGTTGTTCTGTTACATTAAAAATTGTTCCTGCACACTGAATAGATGACTGTGCCACTGATTATTTGCACAGGGATTCTGAACTCTTCTGTCAGAGATGTTGCACCATATGCAGCTACTACCATGTAGTAGATGGATTATTCTGTATGTTAGACACGCTGACATGAAAACCCAAGTCTGAGTGCCAGCTACTGAGAGGAAGCTAGAGAAGCTTCAAATGCCTAAATGAAGGCAGCTGCTAATGAAATGTGACAAGTCAAACCTTGATCCAAGGCAGAAGAAAAGCTTTTATATGTGTTTTTCTGATATTTGTCATGCTTTATGCTGGGATAAAATCCTGGTTTGATCAAAACACGTCTTAGTAAAGTTGTCCAAGCAAAATACAAAAGGAATGAGGGGATGTCAATTGGTATCTCAAACACCATTCATCCTGAATCAAAGAAAATGTTAATTTGTGTCAGGAAGCTGAATTAAGTAAATGTTGACTGCCTTTATATCAAAGTTAAAGTCAAAGTTACAGTGTAAATGAAACAGGAACCCTTCTAACACTGGAGTAGTTTTAATGTATGTCTATATATGGAAATGAATAGGAAATGAAGCAAGAAATACAATGTTTGGGAAAGAATCTCATCATGATTTGCTGAGATAATTACAGGCAAAAAGGAGATTGAATATAGCAACAGGAAAAGCAGAGTAATTATGCAGCAATTAAGAGGAAAGCTGTGTCGTTCTTTGAAAAAAAAAACCAAACCAAAAAACAGTCATTGGGTTAAAAATATATGCTGAGTACAGAAATGTTTTATACTCAGTACCTCAAGTATTTGAATTCATTTCCTAATATAAAATAGTTCCATAAAATAAATCTCATTTAAATGATAAAATATGTTGTGTATTTTATGTATTAATTATAAATGTTTGTATTTTTATGTTAGATATGCCATCTTAATTGGAGAAAAAAAAATGTTTCTTTCAAAGTGCAGGTACATAGTATCACAATGAAAAGATACAGGTTTAAAATTAATATTTCAAGGACTGCAAATGTCATAGGAGCCAATAGAAAAAATAGCTACTCCTAAATTTGCAAGAGAATTAGTTTCTTGAGTCCTAAAATCTTCATATTCCTTTAAAACTATTGTATACTTTTATTTTATCAGAGGTAAAGTCAGATTTTTGTGGGGTTTTAGGTCTGCTGATAATTAATTAGTTAGCAAGAGCACACTCAAACAAATCTTTTCTGAAGTGTAACCTATTCCTCTTGCAATCTGTGGGAATGTCTGATGTAATTTCTGTTCACACATCTATACTAGTGTGTTTATATATATGCATAAATAAATGAAAAAAAAAAAAAATTCTTATTGAGAAACATTTAGAACCACTTGGATTAAATGTTTCCAAAAAAAGCCCAAAACTCAACAAGAAAAAAGTAAAGCATTTGAATGTCTAACATGCTGCTTGTGTAGTATACAAAAATTTCTGGAGAATGAGTAGGCTCAGATCCTTTCTTTGCTGTGTCACAAAATGCCTAGATGTAGAAACCTGCACAAAACCAATCTGAGAAGCTCAGTATTTGACTGGAGGAGTTTGTTTGTCTAAATCATAGCACTAAGCTATCCATAGCACTAAGAATCATTCCCAGGATTCTGATCAGAGCAGTAGTAATTCTCATTAGTTGCATCCTTTGCAGTCACCATGGCCAGCAGCACAGGTGGGGTTTCAGTCTCTTCTTCTTTTCACTGCAGGAGCAAATGTTAAGAGACATAATATTGCTTAAGGACAATTCATATTCAAAATATGCTATGATTGTGTTACTAGTGTATTGTATCCTTTTCTTTCAGGTTATTCAATACTTCAAGCTATTATGGAAAAAGCAGGACAAAATAGCTGGCAAGTCAGTGCCATCTGTGTGGAGAATTTTAATGACGCCAGCTACAGGCGGCTTTTAGAAGACCTGGACCGAAGGCAAGAAAAGAAATTTGTAATAGACTGTGAAATAGAGAGGCTGCAGAATCTTTTAGAACAGGTAATACCTGCTTTTAATGTCACTGTAATCACATTACTGGAACTCTGGATGAGATGCCATTGGTCATTGTGTTTCATTTATTTTCTCAATGGAAATGATACTGCTGGCTCTTTGTTTCTTTGTGGATTTATACTTGTATGTCCATTCACCTGCAACATTTTATTTCTACAAAATTCTTGTAACAGACAGCAGGTCAGTGCAGTGAGCCCTCCCTTTTCCTACTCAGCAGGTCTGTGGTAGAAGGATGCCAGCAGTCAGGGCAGTTGCATATTTGACCCTGCATCTGAATACCTCAGTGCCTAATACATCTTCCATCAGAGTGCTGCTAAATTGCCAAGGTGCCCTCAATCCATACTGTTATGGCAGTAAAAATCAGGTTTTTTTTTGAGGAAAAAAGGCTTTTATGAGTCCAGTATTAACTTTCTATTCACTGTATGTATTTCTAGCCATAAAGTGCTTTAAAATAATTATTACACATATTAAAACTGATAGTTTTATCACTTTAACAGAGTATTTATGAACATGAAGAATAGTAGAATAAACGTGCTATTGAAATGGGAAGGAAATTCAGGTTCTTCCAAAAGTTATTCATAGAAAGCTGCTATTACATAAAGAAAATACTGGGCCAAACAGACTGAACAGAGTTGCACTGGGTAGTACCTGGTATAGGTACCAGTGTATAAAGAGAAGATAAACCCCTGCTGCTCTGATATGGCAAATATATCTCTATATAGTGGTTGTCACTCTATCTCAAATGAGGGTAACAATAAAGGAATACTTTGAGAGGAGCATTTTGTCAAATGACAGAAAGTAACTTAGGGTTAACTGTCTGCTTCTCGCATGATCCCACATACTCTGCTGATGTGGTGCAAGCCCAGGGTTCAGTTCCTGCTGCGGGAATTGCAGGGAGTGGATGCCATCTGCTGGCGGCAGATCCTTCGCTGCCGTGCTGCTGCTCTTTTCTAGTGCATTAATGAATTTTGAAGATTTTGTTGCAAAAACGTTCCTGATACATCTGTCACTGGAGTCACAGAAATATGAAATGTCATTTGTGATACAGAAATGCATAAAACAGTACTCAGAGATCTACACGTCAGTTTTGCTTTTACAGGCAGAAGATAAAGAGGGAAGCTGAGAATTAATACTATGGCTGATTTAACAAGAGCTTTTTCTGTTACTGTTGCCAAGAGAAGAATAGATGATGCCATATTGCTGTAGATACTAATTTGGCCACTTTTTTTTTCCGGATTCCATTATGTTTTAACACATGTTTTCTATAGCTTATGATGAAATCCTCCCCCAGCTCAGCCTTTGTTGTAGTAAAATTAGAACACACACTTGAGGATCTTTTAAAATATGTTTAGAAAAATAATTTTTCTCTCAGCTCTGTGTGTGTGCACAGGTGTATGTACCTGATTTCTTTTACATGGCATGCAAAAAAAAAAAATTAGACTGCATTACCATAAGTCTTGAAGTACACCCAGCATCCTGCATAGGTGCATTTATTGAATATCCAGAGAGTTTCCAAAAAAAATGAAGTAATCCAGCACATGTTTAGATCTCATTGATCTCATGTATATTTTATTTGCTTCCAGGAGGTGCTATTCATTCTCACTCCATATTGGCACCTACATAGTAAGCTCCTTTTTAGGAACATAACCTGTGCTTTTCATTCAGGTCATGCAGAAATGAATTGGATATTGATTTTAATCTGATTAGGGTTTGAACTCCTCTGACTTCATATAGGTCTGGATTTTGAATGCTTAAATTAGGTACTTAATGCAGGCATGTTAAGACATAAAAATGCAGTCCCTGGACCCAACAAACTGCATTAGATGTGGTGAGCTTGGCTGACATCTCTACAGGGCAAGCCCAAAAACTAATTGAGACTTATTTCACAGGAGAAGTGGCCGGTAGGAGTTAACCCATACCTGCATTGTGCCTGTATCTTAGCCAGCCACACAAGCACTTTTGGGAAATGATTCATCTGGCTAATGTTTCATTTTGGGTGAGATGAATTTTACCCAGGAAATGATCTTTTCAGTACTTTTGCTGGTAATTCATTCATAGTATTCATGCCTGAGTGTAAAAACTTTACCCTTAAACCTATGCTAGTGAAGGAAGATAAATTGTGTTTTAGGCATGTGGGGTTTTCTTTTATCAGTAGTGACTGCCCAGATATGAAAGTACAAATATAGATATTGGCAGTTGACCTAATTAAATGAAATTCATCTGTATGAAAATTCTCTTCTTCCCCAGCATGTTTGGAGAAACTCCCCATCTTTCCAAAAGAACCCCACTGTATAAACAGAAATACCATTATAGCCAGTCCAGACAAAGCATGCAAAAGAGCTGCAGCTTTATTTTCCATTTTGAAGGGTCTAGTCTTCCTAGACAAACTGATCTGTGAGTAGGATTGGGGTGCTCCAAAATGAAAGCACTTGGCCTTCAAGATCAAGTGCTGCTTAAAGATGGGCAGTCAGAAACAGTATGAGACACAAAAACATTTAGCCTGCCAAAAATGGGATTGAAGCAAAAAAGACTCTGGCTCAATGTAGAAATGCAAAGTAACAGCCCTTTTAAAATATCAGCCAGTGACCTTTCCTTTTGCATGAAAGCTTTAATAACCTATACAAGAAAAGTAAGGTGGCTTCACACATGGACTAAAATTTGGCGTGCTCTATTCTGCATACACAGAGGAATTGATTAAGCTTCAGTGACTCTAATTAACTCAACTTCTTCCCTGCCTAGTTCTCCTGTAATTGAGAGCCTAAGTTGTGACTATACTGTAATACTTTGCAATGTACAAGTAATGTTCTGCAGAACATTTAGGAAAAGTAATTAAATCTCAGTAATGACACGGTAACTCAAAGTGCTTTGCTTTTAAATCTATGCTAATGAAGGGCAAGAATCTGGCTTGTGGGCTTCTGGGTTTCTTCTCAAGTGACTGGCCATATGTATAGACATTCTCACTTCTCATATCTGTGGACCTCAAGCACTGAAGAATGGAGACTTTTTTGCTTTCTGAGTTTGAAAAGTGAACTCATGCATCTCTCTGCTACCCTTAACTGGTGCCCACTTATCTGATGTGTTGTCTTCTGCTCACTGTCCTTCCCAAGCTGCCCAGATGAATATATCAGCACCTTGCTGTTTCCTCACTTCTTGTGCAACTTTAATCTTATCATTTTCTATTTCCTTTTGTCTCTCCTAGTTTTCTTAGTTCATTAGTTTTTCTCATTTATTTTCTCCTCTCTGTGTGCTTTGGTGTGTGTAGAAGCTTCCTCCACACTCCCTACCTGAGGCTTGTCTCCAGGGAAAATTCCAATCCTGGAACCCAATGATGTATCTGAAATCTAGGCTCCCCCTATGCACAGCCCAGGATGTATTTTTCTCATCCTAGGATCTTTCTTTCAGGTTTTTTAGTTTTCTATGGCAATACTGATCTTTTGGGCAAGGACTAAACATGTACTTCTTTTAAGGGTGGAGTTTAGAGACATGAGAGTTTTATTTTTAGGTTTTCATTCTAGAAAGGGAGAGAAGGGCCATCATTCATTTCAGGAGATGTGTTAAGCCTGCACACAAGAATTTATATCCAGGCATGGATTGCCTGCTACAGCCTTAGCCTCAGAAGAGCTTTCAGATCTTACCTCTCAAGGCTGTGCCAGGACTTACAAGACTGTGATGGTTTTCTTGACAGTGCTGTGCTCCTCTTCTTTGGTCATGCTCACCCACACAAGACTATACAGTCTCCAGTAGTAACTGGAGATACTTGGGGTTGATTGGAAACGTTTTGCTTAATTTCTGTGTTAGTTCCAGTTGGTGTAGCTCATCTCAAACACTGGAGCAACACATCCATTTCTTCAGGGTTACAGAGTTGTTCCTTTGATCCATCAGTAAGGCAGACAGAATTTTCAACCTAAGTCGGTAGATCTCCACCTGCCCTTGAAAATCTTCTGTAACTTAGACAAATCAAGATAATTTTAGCTCTTTCTTATACTTTATTCTCAGGATGATGAAAGAACACCCAATCTCCTTAATATCATAGCAGCCATGCTGAGGAAAACCTTTTCATTACCTGTGCCTAACATGCCTCCTTTGCATCCCTCTAGCAGACCTCCAATCCCAGACTCTTAAAAGCAGACCACAAGCATCAAGACTTTTCCCATAAGTGTTTTCTTCTCTTGCCCACATTAGGTGGTGCACATGCCTTTGTGGAGAACAAGAATGACCCTTTTTAATTTACCAGTGTAGACCTGGTATATGGCTAGGGGTGGTGTGGCTCTGGGCATACACTGCTCCCTCCCCATGGCCTCTCAGGGCATCTCAGGTTCTTTGAGCAGCTCCAAAGTCCCTGACACTCCCTTGACATCAGGGGATGCAGTACTTAAGCATGACCAGTGTTGCTGACCAACAGAAATAACACCCAAACCAATATGTTTAAGTGCCGTGCATGAGCAGGAAAAGCAGTAAAATGAAGATAGAAGGTGTCCGTGCCCATGGAAGGGGATTTGGATCAAGATGGTTTTTAAGGTTGCTTCCGTCTCAAACCATTCTCTTGTTCAGGGATTCTCTGAAGATCTATTTCACCAGCATTCACCAGAACTTTCATAAAGTCCATTTCCATTTTGGAGAAAGCACATCTACCTTAACAGTTACAGAAGACTCTATGCTTAAGAGAAGGTTTTCTAGAATGTCATAAGTTATTTCAATAGATCTTATGTATCTGATGAAAGTGTGTGATAAAGTGTCTTGCCAGTTTGATTTGGCTCTTTGTTTCATCAGCTGCAATAAAAATGCCACAGTTTCAGTTTAAAAAATAAACTATGATATTCCTCTCTTTGTATTGCGTAAATGAATAGAAACTGTTTCAAACCCCCATTTGCCTACATGCGTGAAATGAGAGTACCTTTCCATCTTACCCGGACAAGACAGAAGAAAAGGAGCTAAAACAAAGACACAGAAAGATGAAATGTCACCTCCACGGTTTTATATAACAGATACAGCTTATATAGCAGAATGCATTATCAGTGATTCATTTTCTTCCGTCAAGGACCGTTATGTCCTTGTTTATCAACATTCCTTTTTTTACAACACTTTCAGCAGGTGGTCTTTTAAAAGCATAAAATATTCTGTTTGAATCAAAGGATGAAAGTCAGCAACAGAGATGGAAAAGTTCTCTGCTTCTGTCTCTTTTTTCTGAGCTATGTTCCTGAAGTATTCCCCTGAATTTAATACGAAGAACTTTTTGCTTAAGATGAAATGAATACTTGGAACATGTTGTAAAATGATTTCCATTTCTGACCAACTAATCCTCTAATACTGGCAGCAAACAACTACAGCATCTGAACAGTCCAGGACAAAATAATCATTTCCTGCATATAAAACAGCACAAATCAGACCCATGTGTTAACCTCACTTTTCACTAGGAGTTTTCCTTCTTTTCTTACTCCTTCTTTTAATTTTATTTTTTATTTTTCTTCCTGCATTCTAAAATAGTGTATCTCCTTGAATTTCTGGATTATTCACCAAAAAACAGAAGTCCATTCAGCCTATGGATAAAGTGTGTATGTGCCGGGGGGCGACGAGGGAAATCCCCTTACCATGGCGAGGATGAGGGAAGACTTGTGCAACCAGTATGATTGATAAACAAGCTTCCACTTTATTGCACAGTAACTTTTACTTATATAGTGTTTCTGTGACCACGCCCCCGCCACCACACACCAACATAACATACTACTGGACACCCGGTGTGTTTACCTATAGACAGGAGAATCCCAGTTGTATAGGGGTCAGAATGAAGGGCCGGTCTGATTGGCCTCAGATACAGGATTGTGTACACGGAGGAAAGACACACCCCCTACCTTCCAGGAGCATTCTGCAACATGTATGTACCAAAATTAGAAAATCATTCCTATAATCCTATTACATATTTTCTGAATTTCTATTTAAAATGCAGAACTCATGTTTCTAAACAGGTGTGCCTACAAGAGGAATGTGTTTTTATTTATTACTGAGAAGCCCCAAGCAAAGTTTATATAACAGATATCTGTTTAAGTGGAATTTATGAAACCGTAGGTTGGGTTTCCAAGTTTAACATTATTACTGTCTTATTTTAAATTTGTTCCTCCTATTATTTTATTCTCATAAACATTTATTTATTGTTTAATTTGAATCTATACAATCTGAAGCAATCCAGAAGCTGTGTATAGCAGAATGAAGTAGTGTGCAAAATTACTAAAACAGTAGAAAGTGAGGACTGATACCTCTGAGTTTTGTGGGCTTTTTTTATTTTTCCTCTTAGACAACTACAACCATCATAAAAATCTTCTCCAAAAATACACCATGCAAGCAAGAAATAGCACTTACTATGGCTAATCAAGAAATGTGTTCAAGTTGACTGACTGGATATTACCCATGTGCTGACTAGGAGCTGTCAAAGAGGGGGTGTAGTGTCTGGGTGCTTCTTCTCCCTTTGGAGGCAAAAAATATGTGGATCTCTATTCTCCACCCAACACACAGTATTATAAAGTCTGAACAGACTTCAGGTCTTTGGTGTCTTAGATGTCTTAGACAGTGTTTTAGAGGCATTGTCTTCCTTTCAAATATACTTGAAATAGGTGATTGTGTTAAAAGTTATTTTAATAGTACCTACAGACAGCTTAGTAGCACAAATATGATTTCCTTAGGAAAGAGGACTAAATCATAGAATCACAGAATTGTTTGGGTTGGAAGGGACCTTCAAGATCATCTAGTTCCAACCCCCCTGCACAGGCAAAAAATGCAAAAAAATGTAACACAAAAATATAAAAATATATAGAAAAACACACATATTTATAGCAATGCCATTTTACTGCCTTCTAAGTTTTACATGTATTTAGACAGTTGGAATAATTTATCTTTGGTAAATACGTGTCATAGTTTTCTTTTGTTACTTCTCAATTTGCTAACTTTCATGCAAGAGTGAGGTGCAATAAAATGCTGAAATTGTGGTCAGATCTGAGGAATAACAGAAAATGATTTTTAAGATTTCAGTGAAAATAGGTTATTTGTTCAACCATTGTATTTGTTCTTTTTACTTCTTCAGACACTAATAACACTTATTACTAGAGAAGCAGACTGTCATTTGTTCAACTATAGCTGATCTCACAGTCATTACTTATAGTTTGTTTAGTGCTCTGAAATGTGTTCAGCTACACAATGAATTCAGTGCTCCAAATAGATTTTACAATTATGCTGAAAAGTGGAATATAAGAACCATTTAGATAGTGATTGATAATTTTGTTAACGGTAAATACTTTAGCCCTTTTATTTTGGCTTCTCATTTTTTTTTCCTTTTTCCTGTTAATCTACATCAAAAAGACATTTAAAATTAAAGGAAAATTACAATTAAATTAAAATTAATTTTAATTAAATTTTAAAATATTAATTAAATTAAAATTAAAATTAAAATTAAAATTAAGGAAGCTTTCAAAAGCATGAAATGCTGTAGTCGGAAGTTAATAGTTATGGTCCAGTTATGGTTTTTCTGCCAGGATTCTCATTCTCTGCACCTATTAAGCAATGCAGAGCAAAGAATGTGCCAGGAAATAAAAATAAAATAAAATAAAATAAAATTAAATTAAATTAAATTAAATTAAATTTAAAAAATTGAAGTCTTAGAACCCTGAGATTTGTTTTAGGGCATAGTTTGGACCCAGTTTTGAAATCCAGGCTGCAAACTAGTGACAGGAGCAACTCTATTCTACAAACAGAGCAATAAAATAATTAGGGTGTAAGTCATCTTTGAAGGTCATCTGGATGCCCCCTGTGCTCAAGGCAGCAATCTTAGATCAGGTTACTCATCCAGTCCAATTTTGAACACCCCCTCTTACACTGGGCAGCCCAGCACTGTACACAGTGCTCTGGATGTGTCTCACAGGATTCCAGCAGAGGGGAAGGATCACCCTGAGATGCTGTCAGTGCAGCCCAAGAGCCTCTTGACTGCCTTTGCCATGAGGGTACATGGCTGGCTCTTGGTAAACTTCTCTACTAGAACCCCAAGTATCTTTCCTACAAAGCTTTTTCCTGTCCACTGTCTCCCTAGCCTGCCCTGCTGTGTTTGTGGAGTAAGGCTGAGAGGCCAAGAAACAAGACACATATTTGCATAGATGAGCTCATTTGTTTCTCATTACACTGTTTGCACCCCTATAGCCAGGTCTTGTGTTAAAAAAATCCCTTATGACTGAATGGACTGTGTATCAGCTTGTGTTCATTCTTGCAAAGCTATAATGTGCTTGCACCAGAAACAACAAGAAGGAACACTAGCATGATCACATCAACCTCTGTGCTACTTCAGGTGATGATATCTAAAAAAATCCTTCATTAAACCAGTCTACATGCTTCTCCAGTATTTTGGTTCCTCATTCTCTGATACTAAATAGTCTGCTAGTTCTTCCTAATTTTGGATAGTCCTCTTGGGCAGATTTTTGAGAGGAAGAAAGTTTAACTGAGTCTCTATAATGACCTTCATAAAGAGCTTGGCAAAGCAATGTGAAAAACACAAGCTAACTGTAATTGCATCTGCCTAGGACCTTTATTTTAATTCTTTCTGAAAGAGCATATTACTACTCCTAATTTCTGTTTTCTCAGGCTTTTTCATATGCAATAACATTTGCAATATTTGTTTCTAGAATTGTACACACAGATGCATACATAAACACATGCATGCAAACATACACAGAACTCTATTCAGCAAAAAAATGTTTCTCCTTTCTGCAAGAATGGCAGTGGGTTTCCTTTCTTTTTCCATCTGTAGCAGCTCCACCCCCTCTGACCCATCTCCATCTGACAAAGTTCAAACCCCATCACTCTGTGTGTCCTCCAAAGCGTTCTCTGTGAGCATCATTGTCTTCTGAATTTTCTATACTGAATCAGTTTTGCTGTCAGAGACTCCTGGTCTCCCAGACTGGATGTTTCCAGTCTTTTTCATGCTCCCTGCCCTTCCTTGCCTGTAAGTACTAAACAGAATTCTTCCCAGTAGACTAGCACCTCTTTACTCAGCTCAGTCGGTGTTGTGTATCAGAAAGATCAAGCTTCATTGCTCATCCAGTGCTGTATTTGCCTTTAAACACAGAGGTAAAACATATTTAATGTTTATGTACACAGATGAATTGATACATAATAATAAAAATAATGTACTTTGTAATACTAAAAAATAAACACAAATGTAAAGTTGTGACATAACAAAGTATTAGTATCATTAATCTTATCTTGTAAAAATTACAGGCCAATAAACTCTGATTAATAAAAACTAACAAAATGTTTCAACATCAATGAATGTAGCTGCACAATGTGTCTCTGACCATGTTCATAGCTGTCTAACCAACTCAATTTTTCAATGTGTTGTTTGGCATCGCTGATGCTGACCTTCCCTGGCCTTAAAGAGCCTTGAGATATGTAGCTAAAAAGTACCATCTATGTGCTAGCACTGAAAGCTGAATCTCTCTCATGGTTAAAATAGAGCAGGCTGTCACAGCAAGACTGATTATTATTATTAGCAGAATAATTAAAGTAAGTAAATTTGTAAATGGAGAACAGTACTGAAACTGACATATTCCACTCCTTGACACGGCAGTGCTAAAACTGAAAAACTAGCGTTTATTTTCTCTAAATTGACCAAATATTAAAATTTGCTTTTTTAGAAAACTGCTTTTTTCTCATCTTAACTTCCAGTATTTCTATTCACTGTAGCTAGCAGCTGGCATTTTTGCAAATGACATTCAGATGTCAGGCCAGATCACGGCCTTGATTAGTTTCATAATAATAATAATAAAAACAATAACAACAACATAGTACTTTAATAAACATCAGAAATTAGCCAGACACATGAAACACATGAATTAAAGATTATTAAATCAATAATTCCTCCATAATTTCTTCTCCTTCCCTGTTTTTTCATTAACACAGCAGTGCATTGGCACAAAGAATCACTACCACAACACAGAAAAGTATTTATTGAGAGATCTCATTTCTTTTACATGTCCTTTAATTGCATAGCAAGAATTTCTTTATCTTGAGTCAGAAATGGCATGGAGTTGCCTCATCTTTCAGAGTCTCAGTTTTTTTCTCTTTTTAATTTGCAGAACAAAAGGCTCACAAAGAACCACAGGAACAAATCATTAGCCAAAGAATTTGGTGTGTGCATGGAACACAGTAATTTGGGCCAGTAGCAGCACTGTTGGACTTACATTACCAAAGGGCACAGTAGCAGCTCTCTGTGTATTTCTAAGACGGGGTTTGGGAGATTCGTAAAGTGCCTTTTCCTCATCACTCCTTTCTCTCCATTTTTTCCCCCTAGAGGTCCACAGAGCTACTTCTAAGCAACACTGTAATTTTAATGCAAACTGATAGCTCTTCTCTCAGAGGGAGCCAGCTGTTGGCACCACCACCAGTATCTTCCTCACCCCACAGAGCCAGGAGGAGCTCTCTGCATAGGCTCATTTGCTGTGAAGCATTTGGGATTGTATACACCAAGAAACCCACATTGCACTGTAATAAAAACACATTTTGTCACTGTATCACACAACTGATGAGGTTTGGAGCTGAGAAATAGGGTTTTTTAAGCTACTGAAAGAAGAAATAAGTGGTAGAAGACGAAGGATGAAGGCCAATGGTTGGTGGTATTTGCAAAGTTTTACTCCCTTTCTCTTTCCCCTCACCTATGAGACTGCATATCCCATTTACTTCTGAGTGAGTCTTCCCCAGGAACAGGTTAGAATGCAAACAACTTTAGCAGCAGAAGAAAGCAACCATCCATGTTCAGCTGCCCTTCCCTGCCAGCTGGCTGTGGGAGTAGGGGCTGTGTGGGAAGCACCTTCCCCTCTGCTCAGCACATCAGTGCCGGCTCAGCACCCACCTGCCTTCACAAGAGAGGAAAACATGCCAATTTGTTAAGGAACCACTTCTGCTTTCTTTGTTGCCTTCTTAACATCCTCTCTGGTGGCGTTAATAACCCTTTCCCCAACAGCAGTGCCCTTTCATGAGAACTATCTGTTAAAATTAAGGTTGTTTCTCAATTGCTTTTTTATGGCTTTGTAAAAGATTTATCCTTGCTTCAGATATTGTATAAAATCCCATTTCAGTTCTGGTTTATATCATCGCCATTTCTGCCACAACATTTCAGGTCAGGTGTCAATCTTCCATCTTTAACAAGTCTCCAGACTTTTTATATTGTGTTAGACAGACCTCATTTTATTGCAGGTGTTCTTTTTTTTAAGGCAGCGGATTGTGACACAATAGTAAAGAGGAAAACCTTTGTTAAGGTCCCATTGGCAATGCACAGCTATCACCCTTTGAAGAGATTTAAATGAAAATAAGTCCTTTTCACTCCAGCTGTACTGACCTCCATCTTCTGGAAATCATAACGAGGACATTTCCTGCTACAGAAGTTAAGCATTCTTTTAAAATGAGTTGTATCTGATATCCATTTCATAGGAGTAGAGAACACAGGGTGACTTGGGGCCTGATTCTCTGTTCAGATGCTAATGTAATTCTGGAAATGTTTTTTTAAAAGTCAGTGAACTTGTCACTCCTGGGGAAAAGGAAAAAAAATAAAATCATCAAAGCAGACAATCATAGATCTTCTATTTGATAGTGGAGTGGTTTCTGAATTTCCTAGGCTTGGCTATTGTTCACCTAAATGGAAAAAACATATTGTGTGTTAAAGTCATAAAGTTCAGAGTTGTGGCTAAAGCCTAAGTTTGATTCAGGTATCTCTGCCCCTGCTTTTACCACACTTCAAAGTCAGTTGAATAATTCTAATTATTCTTGATAACCAGTAGAATCAGTGAAATCAGAATAAGGTATTTTCTTAATTGCAGTGTGGTAGATGTGTAACTAAAAATTCTCAAGTCATATTGTTCTTCTCAGTTTCTTATATGTAAATGCATTTGGTGATGTCAATAGAGCTTAAGGCTCTTTTTTCCCCAAAGTTCACTTTTCTGAGAATACTAACATACAGAAAAATATTTGGAAAAATTGTTGCATCAGCTTTTGAACAACTCTAGTATTCTAATGGCTTCAGTATTTCCCTGTCTTTGATTCTATCCTGTTACACTTACTGAAATTAAGTAGTCGCACAGAATCACAGAATGTCAGAGGATGAAAGGGATCCCCGAAGATCTTCTACTTCAACCCTCTTGCTAGAGCAGGATCACCTAGAGTAGATCACACAGGATCATGTTCTGATGGGCTTTTAATATCTTCAGAGATAGAGACTCCACCACCTCTGTGGGTAGCCTGTTCTTGTGCTCTGTTACGCTCACAGTAAAGAATTTTTCCTTTTGTTTCAGTTGAATCTCCTGTACTTCAATTTGTGTTTTCCCTTGTCATCTCACTGAGAAGAGTCTGGTCCCATGCTCCTGACACCTTTAAATATTTATAGTCATTGATGAGATTCCCCTTCAGTCTTCTCCAGGCTGAACAGACCCAGCTCTCAGCCTTTCTCATATGGTCGATGCTACAGTCCCTTCATCATCTTCATGGCTCTATGCTGGACTCTCTCCAGTAGCTCTTTGTCCTTCATGAACTGGGGAGCCCAGAACTGGCTGCAGTGTTCCAGATGGTGCCTCCCCAGGGCAGAATAGAGAGTGGGGGGAGAACCTCTCTCAAGGGAGGTTCATTAATAGTGTCACTGCTGGATACTACATGGAATGGCTCTTGTTCTTTTTCCTGTGCATGGCAATTTGGGAAGCAGATTGCGTTTTCTGATTCATTCTTCTTCAGTGTTGATTATTTCTTCATTTTTACAACTAGGAGTGTAAAAAACTCCAACTCTAGCTTCTAGCCACCTTGTTCATTGAAGTAAAAATTCAGAACAATATACAGAAGCCAGTACAGCATCCTGCTTCCCTCTCCTCTCATCCTTCCCCAAAGAAGTCACTAATCAGTACACCCCTGCCAACACCTTTTTTCTAAAATTTTCCTGAGAAAGATGAGGTCACCTTAAACTCTCACGCATCAGAAGTCAGGTGCAATGCCTATGTGTTGTGCTGAAGGGGATGTCACAGTGGGAGTACAGAGCAAAAATAAAATTTTAAAAGGTGTAAGTGAAGAACTACTACATGGGGAAGGAGGAATGGGTCTGATCACGTTCACTCAGGATTTTGCCACTAGGACAGTTTTGAATTGAAGCATCCTGAAGCAAAGAAGAGGACAGTTACACATGCAGAGGGTCCTCCTGACCTACTGTATCAGCACTTTCAAGGTGTATAGCTGTCTATGTGACTGGCAAAGCCTATATTTGATTCATTTTGTCTCAGGTTTTGCAGCTGGCCAGGTTGAGAGCCTAGCTAGACCACATTTTCCTTAGACAGAGCCACCATGGGTGCCTGTGGCAGCATCACCCTGTCCTTGGGTCCTTTCTTTTAAAATGAAGACCATTCTCACTGCTCAATATTGTGCTATACAAGGATCTGCCATCTGTCCCATGGATGTTCAGGGTCTATCTAAGAGAATGGGGGCTCACAGGCAGGAATGTGCTCTTCCAAAGTGAATCTCCTCATTACAGACATTTACTGTACTGCATTTTACATCAGTGGGATGTTCAAAATACACAAACAGTGGGGTTTTTTGGATAACGCCAAACAAGATGTGCGCAGAAGCAGCATTGAAGTGCAGTGTGAGCTCAATCTAGTGATCAGGCTACAGATAGTCCAGAGTAAAACCCTGAAACACACATGCTATGCATGCCAACCCCTTTGCTACCAACACTTTTGGTGTCCAGATCCTGTCCCATCATCTTCCCTGCTTGCTAATGATGTTAGGCAGTGGAACTCTACTCTGTCTCTGCACTGTGACTGAGCTTGGCCCTTCAGTCTGAATTTAGGGGTACATGAGGAAGTACCTGTACTTTTAAGGTGCCCCAAGGCTTAATGAAGATCAAAGCAAAGATTTCCTGGAATGCTCTCATCTGTCAAAATCTTAGTCCTGTTTCTCCCTTTCAGAACAGATTTGCTGCATCTTTTACCACCCCAACCCTCTCCACTCTGCCATAGAAGTAAAACATTCTTCCCTCACTTAGCAGCCCTCATCTGTTTAGTTTGTGGTTCAGGGCAATATCTACTGCTCTGTGTATGCAATGGTTGAAGTCTCATCTCTGTTAGAACTCCAGTCACTAAAAAACAGTTAAATGATAGAGAAGAGAGAGTTTGCATTCTGGATTGAGTGGCTGTCAGAAGCTCCTTCTATTGCTATGAAAGACTCGGTTTGTCTCAGTGCATCTGCATGTTTGATTATCTGAGAGAAAAACATTATTATGTATATTTTGGATATTCAGAAGTATGAGAAAGTTGTCTCACTAAACAGACCCTTTGTTCCTAAATCATAAGCAATTCTTGGCTTGCAAACTGTGGGTGATCAATACCAAAAGCATTCTCAGATTCAAAATCTGAATTGTATCCAGTCTTCGTTGGAAATGCAAGCCATATGGCTTCATTTCTCTCCTATGTCTGCAAGACCAACATTCTTAGGGTGAAATTCATCTCAGTTAGCATTAGGAATATAAAATGAAGGTGTCTACATCAGACCTAATCATCATCAACTGTTTTTCTCTTCAGTGCAGAAAAATATGCACTTTCAAGGCACAAACTGTCTAATTAATTTTAGACGTGTGCTTTAGGATAAGATGAATCATTTCCTCAAAGTGCATGCTTTTTCCACTGTTTATAAAGGAAGTTAAGACAACTAGGTGATTCATGAATACATACCTTTATCACTCACCCTAACAGACAAGGTTTGAGAAAACAGAATGAAAAATTAAAATGTTATTTTAAAAAGTATTCTGTATTGTTCACACTTAATCTAAGAATTCTGGAGTTATTTCTGCATGCATTTGCTAGAAGCAAACACAGAAGTAAATCTGGCTAATCATTTGAAGTTCATTTCCACTGTGATAGCTATGGACTAGTATATGATGTTCCTCAATAGTTACAGGTTGATCATGTGCTTGTTTTATTTGACTGGTATGTTTCAATGATCATCACAATTAATGTTATGAAATTAAACCAGGGAGTAGATCACTAAGGGTGTAAATTACCAAAGCTACATCAGCTTTCAGGAGCTTGAAGGGAGATGCAGTGATTTGCCCAAGCTGAGAATCTGGTTGTCATGAGCATGTAATATGTTGTCAGTTCACTTACATTCAGGCTATGATACTGTCAGGATTTAAAAATGCAAGATTTTGATCTGTATAAGTTTCCCTGTAATCTGAAGGAAAAAATATTTTCATGGCCATGCATTGCTGAAGGAATACAGATGTAAAAGCATTATTGGTGTCAGGGAGCACATCCCCATTGAAGCCACTGAACTCTGATTCTGCCAGCAGGAATTTGAACCCCTTGCATTCAATGCATAACAAAAGGCTTGACAAGCCCCCTTCTCACTTGTGTTGTGCTGGTAACAGGGAAAAGTGTCATTGCTCCCTCTACCACCCCTCAGTGATGGGGGTAGCAATGATATTTAACCACAGGTCCTAATGGGAGTTAGGCTGAGTACAAAATAAGAAATTCATTTATATGAATGGTGGATAAGTGTCATGGCTTGGAATGACAGAGTCTTTTGGGCCTTTTTTTCAGTTTATGCTTTGCTTTTTAAACACAATCATTTTAGCTACAGACTGCAAATATAAAAGAAGAATAAAAGGATAAGATATAAATGGTTTATTCACTTTATTACCTAAAAATTATGAAATTAAAACTGTTCTGACAAGATGCTTATGACACATCCCTTTGAGTTTCCCTTCTACTCTGCTGTAGAAGCAAATTGACTTATTGTGACATAAAGACAGGAATCAACTATTTCCATATCTTAATCCAGTTTAGATCCTAGATCCTTGGGTGTCTTTGGCCAAATTATTTAGTCCTTCAGCAACTTGTCTCTCATCTCCAAAATGTTATATTTGGGGTTTTTTGCTACACTGGAAAAATGGGCTGCAAGGCTTAGTGAATGTCTGGTCTGTCATTTGAACATGAAATGTGATCCATGAAGTCAAGAAATGACCAGCTCTGTAGACAAGGCCTAGAGCTAAGATTTAAAAGCAGGAGAGCAGACAGATCTATAAGCTTCCCAGTACTTACCGAGTAACCTGCCTGTATCTTTGCATAAAGGAAATATAAAATGCTTTGTGGAGATGATTATGTGAGGAGAAGAATCTCACATGTTGGGGCTGTAAGCAGACTTTTTCTAAATGGGTAGTAACCTATCAAAACTAAGAATTAAAAGAAGTCTAAAATGGCTGTTATTAAGTGCAAGCTCCATGTTACAGGTTCTACTGCTAATTTACTCTAGTGAAGGCATCTTCAATCTGTAATGAAACTAACAATTTTCTACAGACAAAATATTCTTCCCTCATTTTTTAGCTTTAGTACATTAAATAAGAGGCATTCCATCACAGGAATGGCAATAATACAGATACAAGTGTGGGTTGATGTAGTTCCTGTTTAAATCCTATTGCTGATCAAGGCTGTAGGATATTGCCATATGAAGGCTGTAGGAGCCTGTCCCCTAAGTCTTTAACATATTACTAGGAGCTAAGTAACACTTTTAGTACTTGGCCACCTCAAGGTGGGCTTTCTGGCCGATGTGTGACCACCTCATTCTGAATTTGTATCCCATAGATAATTGCTTTATTTGATAACACAGTATACTCAGTAACATTATCAATCATGTAAGACACTCAGATTAAAAATTCATTATTTTACTCACTTTCATTTTAACTTCTTCCCTTAATTAAGCATCTGGAAATTTGTATCTATCTTATTAGAGAAAGACTGTCAACACTATATTCCTGATGATATACTATTTAGAATTTATACTTCTCTGGTTATGGAAAAAACTTTCTAGAGAAAACAATATGATGTTTTTGTTTTTTCTTTTCCTTTTTTTTTTTTTTTTTTTTTTTTTTTTTTGTCTTATTTCTTCTGTACAGATCGTGAGCGTGGGAAAACATGTTAAAGGATACCATTATATTGTTGCCAACCTGGTAAGATACTTTTCTAGAATTATACCTCTGCTTGGTAAGTGAAACACTTGAAACACTCAGTTTTACTTTGGAGTTATAGCACTTTGCATGAAATTTGCCAGTAGTATGTGGTTGCACATGTTGTCGCAGCCATCTAGATAAGAAGGGCACAGTGCAACCCTCTTAAAATTTATTAAAATCAATGTAGCATAAATGTCTGCTGTCTGTGACTGAATTAGAATTTACAGAACCACACTAAGATTTTTGACTAATTTTTTTTAATATTAGTAACATAATTCTTGAGGAAACTCTTCCACATTCTCCAGGGAACACTTATTTTACTGTAAGATCAGCTATTTTCAGTCAAATTACTAGTTCAGTATTTTCACTCTGAGTCTAAACTGCATATTCACATAGATAATGTCCATAAGACAGCAAAAAAAAAAAGACTAAATGCAATATTTTATTTTTAAAATAACCCATTCTTCAAGCCAGAGAAGCACAGAGAATGTAGGACAGAGCCTAATGTATGCTTTAAATTGTTTTCTTTTCACTCTTCCTCAAGGAATTTTGGTTGACATGAAATATTTTATTATGCTTTTCTGTACTTGTACCTTACCTTAAGATCACTTCAGATTATTTTTAAGACCTCAGGCATTTTAAATGAGAAATCTCTAGTCTCTTACGTCTTAAAAATTAGATTTGCTGCATTACAAATTTATAGTTCCCCAAGTAACTTCCCCCATGAAAAATAGTTACTGTAAACAAGGAACCAGATGTTGCACTGAGCTGCTAGTGGGATATACAGTGGGAACAGGCACATCCATTCGTCTGCTTCAGCAGGGAAACACATTGCTTTCTACTGGCTGTTCAATAATGTGGGTAGTACGAGTTCCTGATTTGTCACCTTTTATATTTACTGTCAGTATCCTTTAGGATGTGAGTCAAATCTCTGTCCTTAACAGGTTTTCTCCCCTGGTGTACTGGGGCAATACCCCACTTGTCTATTTTTTCCTAAATCTTTTGGTTTTTAAATTGTGTGATAGTACACTTATGTTTGCACTGATGAATGTCAATCAGAGGAATTTAAGAAAATAAAATTAAGGTACCTCTGAGACAGCATTAAACACAGGAGCTAGGAAAGAAGAGACATTGATGTTTGCTTTTTAGCTTGCCTTAGCAGTTTGTATTATGCAGTTTCTTGAAGTTGTTATGTCTCTACAGGCAGTCTTTACTAATGAATTTGTCTTTATGCATGATGAACAGATTAGCCTGAGAAACTATTAAGTCAGAAAGTATGTATGCTTTATTTTTCTTTGAATGTTGGGGTTTTTTTCTTTCAATACATAGAAAACCTGAGAGTTACCACTATCCTGTTTCATAAATGCATGATAATGATGTTATGTTTTCTATGCACTAACAATGGGATCCCCATGTGCTGTCTCTGCCTTCTAATATCCATTATTTTATCTTATTATCTCAGACACCTTCAGCCTAAACAATGGATCCTGGAATAAATATATTTACAGAACAATGTTGGTCATTTTACAAATGCGTAAAGAAAAGAGGATATAATTTAAAGAACTAGTACTGCATTCATTAAAATCTACCAAAACTGATGGAAATGGATTAAGGCTTTAGCATTCTCCAGGAACTTTACAGTTGATTCACCAAAGGCATTTTCTTCAAAAACTGTCTGCCATTCCCAGCAAGGTGTTTCTTAGATGGCAGAACCACCCTAGCAATAATATGGGAAATTTGTTTCTTGGTTTTGTTTCATTCTTTATTGCATAAATGGAAATTATCAACCAAGATTCAACATTATTTTCTGATTTTAAGTTTTGACTTCTAGTGAAAACCTGGTGCTGTACATCCTTTATGCTTCCTTGCTGACCTAGAACAGATTGAACCTGCATGGGGACAAACAAAATGTTAAATTGATTTTCCAGGGATTCAAGGATATTTCTCTGGAGAGATTTATGCATGGTGGAGCCAATGTAACTGGATTTCAGCTGGTAGATTTCAGTACCCCAATGGTAACAAAGCTGATGCAGCGCTGGAAGAAGCTGGATCAGAGAGAATACCCAGGATCTGAGACCCCACCAAAGGTACTGCCTGATCTGAAGCACTAACAAAGATGCCACTCAAGTGTTCTGATTTCTGATTAACATTGATGAATACATGAATGAAGACTTTCATATTTAGGCAAAGGAGAAGACAGTTGATAATAGTATTGATGGCAACTAATTATACCTGTCCTGTGATTGCTTGATAGAACTGCAACTTGTTTCACTGATGTATTTTAATGTCCTTCATTGCTTATTTTCCAGCTTCACCTCTATGATAGGAATTAAAGATCAAATGCTTAACTGACAAATTAATTTCAACAAATTTTGCATGGATTAGTCTAATTATCTGGATTCCCTTAGAGTGCAGGGATTTTCCAACAGCTGAATTCTTCTGGAGATGAGATACAAGCACAATTGTAAATTTACTAGCCTTTTCATTTGTAGTTTCATCTAAAAATTCTACCCACATAAAAACCTGGTGTACTAATAACTTTCAGGCATGATCTTACAGGGAAATTACATCCTGATGTTCCTCTATTCTAATCCTTCACAGATGGATAATAAAATGTTTCTCTTACCTATAATTTTCTTGGCAGGCAAATCACAGCATAGCTTTAAATATGACTTCATCAAAATAGTTCTGTTATTATATGTACTAATACATATCAGACCTAGTTGAACCTTGGCACCATAATGCTGGGCACTGCAAAGATAAACCATCAGATTTCCTTCAGCTGGGAGGTTGGTAGGTTGGCAAAGTCTAGAGAAAATATCAACATGGACAATACAAAGCATAACTACATAATTTGGTGAATATTCAAGAAATTTATGTTCTGGAGGGGAAAAAAAAAACAAGGATTCTGTGGGCTATGAGTGCAGACAGCTCCAAATACTCTTGACAGTAAGAGTTTAGCCTGTAAGATTCCTTGCCACATGGACAGGATTGTGCTTTCTCTTTCTGAGAAGTCAGCATGATTAATCTGAATCACACATAATTCTCCTATGGATAACCAAAATTTGAGATTATAGAGATAAACCATGGCCTGAGCAGCTCCTAATATGCCAGAAGAAGGGAAAGGAATTAGTCTTCAATAAGTGAATTAAAATTTTGAGGGTTACAGGGGATATCGATAGCAGCCCTGGGCTTGTGAACAACTTCTGGGACAATATCTTCATCAGGGGACTGTACTGAGAAAATGTCCCTATCTTAGTCTGGCTCCAGATAATATCTGTTGAATATTTGCTCTACACATTTCATTTGGCATGTTCTAAATCTAAAGCAGTTACTGTAGTTAATGTAGAAACACAGGCTGTTCAGCGCCCCATGCCATTCAGAGAGCCAGCATAGGTTTTCCAGAAGGAAGAACATATCCTTGAGCATTCTTAACAGTTCTAATAGCTTGGATGTCTGCTCAGTCGATGTGCATTTTTTCATTTATATTTTCTCAATGAGCTACTCTTTCTTTCTTTTATTTTGAGTAAGTTGGGTGGGGTTATTCCCTAATGTGTAAGACAACTGGGGAAAAAATTAAGACTTGAGTATTTGTTTCTTTTAATAATCCTTCGGAGACAGATTTCTCTAAAGGAAAACAGTTTTAAAGACAGAGCTACTGAAATGTACTCTTTTCAGATCTTCATTTGTTCCTTAGACAAATTGCTTTTGGTTTTGAGGAGAGTTTTTTTCTTAATGAAGGTGTAGAAACTGTGACATAGTGACTCAAACTGGAAATATAAGAAAAAGGTTATTTTCATAAAGACATGCCAGCTCTAAAGCAGTGTGTTTGTCCATCTCTTTAGTATACATCTGCATTAACATATGATGGAGTACTTGTGATGGCTGAAACTTTCCGTAATCTTAGAAGACAGAAAATTGATATTTCAAGGAGAGGAAATGCTGGTGATTGTCTTGCTAACCCTGCAGCCCCATGGGGTCAAGGAATTGATATGGAAAGGACATTAAAGCAGGTAAATGTAGGCTTTATTCAAATGATCTTTGTGAATATTAGGTACTAATGGTACACTGTGTGAAATGGATAGCATTATGCACAATGGTAACAATGGGAGAAGGGAAACTTATTTTTCACTTGCAATTTAGAAACAGCTGGGGCTGTTCTGGTTTATAACTTGGAATGGAGGCAGAGGGGAACTACTGCTGTTTGAAGCTGCTGTGAGTTCTGTTGAGATAGTTGGGACTTCTTCCACTGAACTGGTGAGCTCATCTGTTTTGCATATAAATTGGCTGTACAGATACTGTCATTTAAGTAAAAGGGTATAGCTACGTAATATAAACTTTACAATATGTTTCTGTCATCTTGAATAAAAGTAGATTTCTCCCAGGGAAATCACATAGGTAGTATTTTTTCCTTTAAAAAGAAATAACCCAGAGCTATTGTTTTCTGATGTCAAGATTTTGAATTCCTAATGAATATGGATGCTTAGAAAGTTCCAGATCTCTGTCAAGATGATTTAGCCTTTCCTTTGAATGGGACAGTAAGAAAATAAAAATCCTGCAGTAGAATTTAAATCATTGCAAATGAGCAGGCTCCACTCAGGAGAAACTGCTGAGGAGAAGTGACTGCTGACAGAGCTGGCAGCTCTGTGCCTTGAAGAAATCACAGTCAGTCCTGGAGAAAAGTCGGCAGAGATAGAAATGTACAGAAGGAAAAAGTAAGTGGTTTAAACCCACATCCTGATTCCTAGGGACAGAAATTAAGCATTTTGTGTGCTTCACATACTCTGTGCATAGATCTGCAACAGCTGTGAGAAACATGAAATCAGGCTTCTGTCTTCAAGTGGAAGACAGAATTTCCAATTTGTCCAAAGAAGTTTACATGGCCAGATCCTGATACAATCAAAGCCAGCAGTAGTATGACTATGGCTTCTTTGGGATGAGGACTACAGCTTGGATAGCCTTTGGTAAGGCAGTAAAGGGCTGAAAATAAAAAACAGAGTTCTGACTTCAGCTGAGACACAGGTAGTGAAATACTGCCACGGATCATTATGTTACAGCTTTACATGTGTCCTCCACCCTGAGGCTTTGGAAACACTGTTTTCAGGTTCTATGAATGTCACCCCTCTTCTGTGACAGTAAATTGGTTTGCTGGGACAAATTTGTTATCAGGTTTACCTTGATGAGCAATATACATTTAATTTGTATATCTAATTCACCAGACTGTGAAATAAAAAGATACATGAGCTCAAGCCAAACATCCTTTGAGTTTATTTCATGTGATCCAAAACATTCTGCAGGAGTGATAAGAATGGTAAAAAAATGTATGTCTCTTTAGGACCTGCAGCTGGGGAGTGTTCAGCTGCAGAGCAGGGAAGAAGAGGAAGTCCATTGTGTGTGTCTTTGTTAACACTTTGATATAGGCATATATAAGCCTATTTCAAGCATGGTTTGACAGGGCAAAGAAATACAAAGGATAAGTAGCCAATTTTTCAGCTGTATAATGCCTGGCTATTCTACAGCATTGTTGTTATTGTAATCTGAGGACATAGCTGGGATAACTTTCACCGTTCTGGGACATTTGGAATAAAGAATATAAGGCTAGATCTTCATGATGATTTCTCTTCCATTTCTAGGTGCGAATACAAGGATTGACAGGAAATGTTCAGTTTGACCACTATGGTCGCAGAGTCAACTACACCATGGATGTCTTTGAGCTGAAAAACACTGGCCCTCGGAAGGTACATGATGACAGTATTTACTATCCTGATTTCCTATGTATGCATTATGCATATTCATTATTCATTATATGATTCATTATTCGTTATATGTGATGAAATAATTGTGCAAACTTACATTAAACTGGACTCTGTGGGTCTTTAAAAATGTAATATATTGAATACGTGGACAGATCTGGTGAAAGCAGATTAAACTGCATTTTCTACTAGATATTATTATTCAGTGCAACAAATTAGGGAATACAAAAATAAGTGTGTGTCATGGAGAGGTGAGATGTCAGTCAAGCATACTAATGAAAAACAGATGGATGGCACGTTACAAGGCTACTGGGTGATGGAAAATTGTCATAACTCCAGATAGTAGATGTTTCTTGTCTTTTATCCAAAGATTTCTATCTTCCATAATACTGGAAGTTTTAGGGTCATTTGTATTTTCCAAGTAAACATGAATGAGGACATAACTACCGTAGGGGATTCAAGAGGAAAAGGAGAAAAGAGGAAAGAGGAGGAAGACAATGCCCTGGATATATATGTTTTTCTGAAATTAATTGCAGTATTTAATCCTGTGTGCTTCAGTGGTTGCTTCTAAGCAGACTTATATGTCAGAGCAGATCCATCATATCTGAGTGAACAGAGTTTATCACTCATCCCAATCACTTAGAAAATATAAGCATAGGTACTTTTTAACTCTTTCTCTTCTGTTCTGAAATTTGCCCACTTTTCATAGTATAAAACACATGAGGTTCAGAGAATATACTCAGGCTTAAAGATTTTATTTCCATCCCAGGCACTGCTGCCTGTTTTGTTTGCGAAGTCACAAGAACCAGAAAAAGTGAGAAGCTGATGGTGAACAGGAGAATCAGAGCTGCTTGAGTAGGGCCCAGGCAATCAGAATTGAATTAGATGATCCTCTGCTGTCAGGCCAGAGGTGACAATCACAATAAATAGTACCCCAGGTGCCCAGGTGCACTGTGTGTCCCCAGAGGCAGTTACATTCTACAGTGATGAGAAAGCTGAGTTAAACAATGGACCCAGGGTAGAATGACAGACTGTGATGAACAGCTTAAAACAGTATAGCGCTGCAGACCAAAGCAAAGTATGTGCCTGTGTATTGGCTGTATTGGTGCAGTTGACTTTCAAGTATGACAGGACAAATTAGGAAAGGTGAGTCTGTCTTCCTTCTCTCCTGGGAAGCCCAGTGTCTCATGCCAGGCCATGTGTCTGACCTTGCTGCCCACCCTGCTCCCTTCCAGGCTGCACACTGCAGTGTCAGCAGCCCAGGGAATGCATGAATTGCTGGGTGCATCAAGTGGTGAAACATGACCTTTCCATCAGCTATTCCCAGTTCTATGGGGGGAAAGGCAATGTGGAAAAGGTATGGTTAACTAGGTTACAACTTTAGTAACTCACTAGGGAGTTTGCTTGGCAGAAAACTGTCACAAGTGGCCTGTTATTCTTTTTTTCAACATTTATCACCTGGTTTGGGAGACATATCTGGTTGGCAACACTGCAGGGAAGTCCCCACCCTCTCATCTTGCCTGCAACCTCAAGCCAGGGTGGCTACAAATGGAGGAGCTGTGTCTGTGCTGTGCTGGAGTCCCAAGGTGCTTTCCTTACTTTTTCAGGCATGCCTCACTCTTCATCCATTACTTGTTTTGATGTAAGCTGTAATTGCTTTGACAGATCTGGCTACTCACAAGAATTTATTTCTCATGCATTACATAGTATTTTATGTGTGATCATTGGACCAATTTTGTGGTCCAGCCTGACAAATCCAATATAATATGTGAGAAATGGCTATACTTAATTGAACTAAGAAGCCTTCACTTTTAATGTCTTCTTCTCATGTCGTACATAACATGACTTATGAGTCACCTAGCAATATCTTTTCAGGACTAGACTTTCAAGACAGAATAACTCATGCCTGTAATCTTTAGAAAAGTGATTTTTGTTGCCCACAGCTTTAGGCATGGGAACAGAGAATTAAAAACAGCACAGCTAGTCAGAAGCTGGCTTCTATATAATCTAGTGAAATGGGAAACAGTAACCAGTGTTCACATTAGTTTCATTTATGCAGCATTTCTTACTTTGTTCTTGTTTGTAATACAATAACAAAACTTGCTGATGGCAGGAAAGGGTCACAGAGATATGAGTGGAGTGTTGCAGTGTAAGGTCTAAAGGAAGGACAGGCAGGGCAGACTAGGAGTGGGAGTTGCCCTTTATTGCGAGAGAGCAGCTGGACTGATCGGAGCTCTGCCTGGAGATGGATGAGGGACTGCTTAATGTTCAAGGATCACCTCCTCCAAGCTCAAGAGTGTTCCATCCCAATGAATAAAAAGTCAGGCAAAAATGCCAGGAGGCTTAAATGGGTGAACAAAATGCTTCAGGCCAAACTCAAGCACAAAAAGGAAGCATACAGAGGGTAGAAACACGGATGAGTAACCTGGGAGGAGTACAGAAACACTGTCAGACCATCCAGGGATAGACTTAGAAAAGCTAAATCACAAATGGAATTGAACCTTAGTATGTATATCACAGACGTCAAGAAGGGCTTCCATATGTGCACAGGTGACAAAAGGACGACTAGGAAAAATATATTTTGCTCAGTGAAACAGATGACCTATGTACCCAGAGCATGGAAAAGGCTGAGGTACTGAATGCTTTTGCCTCAGTCTTTACTAGCAAAACAAGACTTGAAGAATCCCAGGACCTAGTGACTTAAGGAGAAAGGCTGGAGAAAGTAAGATGAATCCTTGCTGGAAGAGGAGCAGGACAGGCAATATGTAAGCAAACTGGACTGAGGTCAATCCGTGAGCCCTTTTGAAAAGTACACAGAAGTGCTAAGAGAGCTGGAGAATGTCACTGCAAAGACACTCAACAATCTTTGGTTGACCATGACAACTGGGAGAAGTACCCAAAGACTGGAGGAAAGTACACATCACTCCCCTCTTCAAGGAGGGCAAGAAGGAGAACCCAGAAAAGTACACCTCGATTCCAGGGATGATAATGGAGCAGCTATTCTTGGAAACCATTTCCAGGCACATTAAGGACAAGAAAATTATCATGAAGAGTCAGCATTGCTGACTTCACCAAGAAGAAGTCAATCTTAATCAACTTGATAAGCATCTAAAATGAAGTGACTGGCCTGACTGTCCTCTAGATGAGGGGACAGCAGTGGGTGTTGTCTATCTGGACTTGATTTAAGGCCTTTGCCCCTGTTTCCCTTAAGATGCTCCTAGAGGAGCTATTGACTGGATAAGCAATTAGGTGGATTGAAACCTGTCTGAAGGTTCAGGCCTAGATAGGGAGGCAGAGGGGGAGATGGGGGGTGGGGTTGAGAGGGACAGTGGTGATCAGTAATCTGAAGTCTAATTAAAGGTCATTAACTAGCTATGTAGCCCAGAGGTCAAAACTGGGTCCAGTCCCATCTAATATCCTCATTAATAGTCTGGATCTATGCCAGCATGTGCCACTAGCAAGTTTACTGGTGATAACCAGTTAGGAGGAGTGGCTGATATGCCAGGGGATCGTGCTGCCATCTAGAGAGATATTGACAGGCTGGAGAACTGGGCCAACAGGAACCTCATGAAGTTCAACAAGAAGTCCTAAACCTGTGAAGGAACAATCCCACTCACCAGTATATGGAGATGTCTGATAAGTTTGAAAACATCTTGGCAGAAAAGACACTGAGGGTCCTGGTGGACACCATGTAGAACATGAGCCATCAATGTGCTATTGCAGCAAAGAAAGCTGATGGTATTCTTGGCTGCATTAAATGAAGTATTGCCAGGAAGTTGAGGGAGATGATCCTTTCCCTCTCCTTGGTGCTGTGTGATGCCACCCCTGGAGAACTCTGTCCACTTCTGGGCTCCCCAGTACGAGTGAGACATGGGCTTACTGAAGAGAGTCCAGCAAGTTGCTACAAGGTTCACAGGCCTTCAGAAATGACACTATTCATTAAAATTCAAAACAGTTGTGACAAGTTTTCTTTGAGGCCAGCATTTTTGCAGTAATGTTTCCTAAGAGACAAATAGAGCCTCTGTATAAGTGAATGTAACTGCTAAAGGTCCAATCACAATCCAAATAGAATTGGATGTACTTTAATAGCTAAATTTAACCCTGTCCTTTGAGTTATTTTTCTAGGGGATTTATGGGAAAGCATATTTTTCTTTGGTGCTCTCAATGTGACTGTCAATCTATATACTTATAAAAATGTCATCATATATCATATACGTATTCAGTAATCGGGTTCCAGAATTATTTTAGCACAGGTTTGAGATGCACGTGTTCAAGCTCAAGCTAAAATTCCTCTCAAAAATGCTCATCAGTTCTCAAAAAACTCTTATGTCTGTCTGCATTTTCATATGGTACTTACTTTTATAATACAGTACATAATTTATATTCTGCTTTCCTTCTGAACTCCCCAGCAGTGAAGAAAAAAAATTTCAGTATTCTAATGATCTTGTCAAACTGCCAGTTTTTGGTATACATATTGTACCCCTGGCTAGTCACAGTTTTTGACAAGAACTTGACATTTTCCTTTATCAGTTGTGTTTGTGACTCCACAGTTGTCTGGATGAAAAAGAATATCTGTGAGCAGTGCATCTGCATCCTACTAGAAAGAAAACCTCACCCTGCACTGTATCAGCAATGCTGTAACTTTCTGTTAGCTGCTGACACCTAAATCAAGGCTCCTATGCTGCAGTTGCAATTGCAAAGAGAACATTTCAACTAAATATACCAGAAGTTCTGCATGGGAAGAGTTTGTGCTTGTTTGCTCCACAAACATGAAAAAAAAATATTCACTGGTATTCAATCAAACTCACTCCTCTTGAATTACTTAATGTATTTATAATTCTTTGTGATGGGTCTGTCTGCACCTTGCTTTAGGGACTACTAGAATGATTTGGCTCTCCATAATTTTTTATTTTTTTAAAAAAGGAAATTAATGACATTGTAAATATAAAAATCAATAGAAAGGTTGGCTATTTTTTAAGAATATATGTAATTCTTTAATGCATATGAATGAATTATGAACCAAAACCACCACCCTGAACTTCCAGACTCTCCTGTCACATCACATCACATCACATCACATCACTGCATTGATCTGAACGTGTTGTTTCTCCCCATCATGGAGGCAGAACCCTATGTTATGGTGAATTTTAGTATGGGTTCTGAGGTAATATTAGAAATAATATTGGCTGCATAACTGATCTGATCACTCAGCCAGTTTCCATAGTGCTGAAGTCTTTTCATCCATGGCACCGACTGTCCTTCAGCACTGACACTTACACTGGAGCTCTGTTTGGAGCCTACTTTCCACTTTCCACATTCCCTTTCCTCTTCTGGTAAGATGGACAAGGTGCTCCTCTCTCCCAGCACTTGGTGTCTTGAATTCCTAATTAATCAAGGAAGGAGGGAAGAGGGAGTTACTGCTGACTGGTCCCCAGGTGCTTCTGAAAAGTGAGCTGTGCCAGCTTGAATTGTGTCTCTTTGATAGGAACCTTTTGAAATTATTGACTCTGTCTGCCCCTTTCATGGGAAAAAACCTGGATCTAAAGTGGTTCATTGCCAGCAATGAAAAAAGGCATTTGTTTCACCGTAAGGCTGCTCTGGGTTGGCTTGTGGCTGCCTAAATTCAGCCAGAGAGGACAATCTGGTTTTCTCCACTGCTATAGGCACTTACCAGGCATGCTTTTAGAACTAAGTCACCCTCCCCATGCTTTACAGTCAATGAGGAAAGCAAGCACTTGTCTAGGAGAGGTGCTTATCCTGCATGAGCTGAGTTTCTGTCTGGTGGTTTCTATCTGTCCAGGAAATAAAGAAAGCTTTATCAACAGGTCTTCTAATGGAGGTACTAAAGGTCAGTGCCAGCAGTTAAGTGGAACAAGCCTGATGTAAGTCCCCAGGTTGGAGTCTCCTGGGAGGCCCAGGATGGAGCCATTGAATTGCAAATCTGCCATCCAGATGTCTTGCACTCCTCTATCTAAGACCAGGAGATCTGTAGGATTAGTAAATTTAAATTTTCTTGTGGAGAGCAAAAATCCTTTTATCTCATTTATTCCACAGAAAGGCTTCAAACTATTGAAAATGGAATTTAACTTGTGCCTCTGGTCAAAGTAAGTAGCCCAAATCATGGAGTGGCAGCAATACCAAGTCTGACTCTGTGCAGCATAGTAGTGGTGGCATACTCGAAGTGTTAGATATGTACCACCCTGCACCCATCCATGGGTGTGACAGTGCTTCCTCTGAAGAAAATTATCTTCAGCTCACTCTGTTGTTCTTATAATCATTTATGTTTCTAATTATACAAAAGGTAGACCTTTCTACTGTAAATTATATACTTTTTTTTTTTTTTTTTTTGCAGGTTGGTTACTGGAATGACATGGATAAATTAGTTTTGATTCAGCATGAACCTACACTTGGAAATGACACTTCAGCCATTGAGAATAGAACCGTAGTTGTCACTACAATTTTGGTAAGGTTTCTTTTTTAAATGCTTATATTGTTGTGTGACACAAACTCATTTTTAGTTATGGTCTAATTTAGTCTGCCAGTTCCTAGGTTAGTGAGAGGGTGAGAGCAATATATCTTCATTATCTTGACTGTCACATCTGCACAGAGTTTCTTGTTATTCATTTAATATAATGATTCGCTTGCAATAAGGTTTTTAAAATTGAGTTGCGGTTATTTTTTCCTTTATTCAGTCCTCTATTTTTTACTAGAGTAAATTTCATAAATATAAGTGAATTTTTTCAACCTCTAATTGACAAAGCTTGACTCACAAGAAACTGGAAGAAAAACCTGAAACATTGAATGACAGAATTGAACTGAGGGTATAAAATGAGATGGCTGCAATACCAGTGTCCTTTTTTGTCATTACATTATAAATTCAAAATTCACATCAGCAAGTGAAAAAATTATAAGTAGTATAGTTCAGTCAGCCAATCAGAACTGCATTACCTACTTTTAATTGTGAATGAAAACACAAATTTAGTAGAGACATTTGAACATATTTCTTAATATGATTATTCAACATGTCAATCGAATTTCCAGTTCAATAAAATCTAAATAGATTTGGGGGTTGACTTTCCAGTGTTACTGGTCTTCTTAAAGAATGATTGCAAAGGAGAATGCAGTTGCTTCATCAATTTACATTTTTATTGTGTAATTTTCTCAAAACCATTGTTTCTTACAAATCTGTATTTTAAACAAAATATTTAACAATTTACCCCCTGAAGTCAGATGTGCCCTTTTAAGCTGATGTTTGTCAAAGCCAACTGGCAGAGGGTGACCTTTACCTGACCACTTTAAAGATTTTACATTTCAGTTCACTGCCCTTTTCACCTGCTTCATTTAGACAAGATTTCTTAACCCTTTAGAATAAACTGTGTCTCAAATGGGTAGTAATACTCTGTACATGTTGTTAAGCAATAATTTTTCTAGTTTAATACAGAGCTGAAAATAATCCAAAGGGAAGTGTCAAGACAATTTATTACTAAAAAATGCAGATAGTTGCCTTATTTCCATCAGTGTGTGTCAGCATTTATGTATTAAGTATGTCTTTAAAAAATCTGTTGAAGATCATTCTAGGATGGAAACCAACCTAACTAGTAGACAGGAATTCAGAATGTGACTCCTAACCGAATTGTGTAACATTTTATTTCATTTTGTTTTGCATGGGACATTTTAAATATATGTATCTTTTTCCAAAAAATAAATAAATAAATAAAAATAAAAAGAAAAGACTTGGTGATGGAAAAAAGTATACTTCAGTGCAGTCCTCCTCTTTTCAGCCTCTGATGAAGAATCCTATTTTAAGAAATTGATCAAGGAAGAAAAGAGTCCCAAGATGCTGCGAACATTCCTAACTAAGGCTCAAGTATTAACCACCAGTCTAGTAGCATTGAGCTAATTTTTCCATATGGATTTCTGTTCCTCTGACTGGATGACCAGGCAATGAACCACCAAGCAAAGTTCTGTGACTAATCTGAAATGTCTAGAACAGATGTCGTTAACCTTCAACTTTGCCAAGCTGAGAAGAGAACGATGTGAATAACAAGCTTTCAGTCGAAATTTTCCTCTCATACCAATCCTGATATCTTTGACTGAAGCTACCATACATGAATACTGTAATTTCCGTATATAGCTCCAAACGTAGGAGAAGCAAGTAAAAAGTTACAAATAAAAGTAATAGAAAAGGTTCCTGTTTGCTAGAAAGTTAAAAAAGGAGAACAAGAAAGCTTTTAAAATGTGTTATCTTGCCTGTCCTGTTTGCATTGAAGCATTTTGATGTGCATAGTAAATGTTACCTTCAAAAGAACTTTTCCAGTCCCTGTATTGAAAGGACTGGTAGTATTATTTGCAAAACCAAAAAGCTGGATTTATATTCCAAAGCATGCCCTGTGTTTATGCAGCATGTCATTTTGGGATAAATGCAATTATTTGAAAGCAGCACTGCTTCTTGACCAAAATCATCTCCTCTCAGTGTTTCAAAATCACAGTGCAAGAGAAATATATCAGAATTTGGTTTGAATAAGAATATATGGTGACTTCTGCCTTATCATGTCCATCTCCCTTTGACTCCATTGGGAGCTGCACACATGATGCTTAAGGCAGATTATAATCATGATACTGGACTGCGAGGGCAATGTGTTCAGCATCCAAAGCTTATGATCATGCATCAAAGTAAAAGACACATTTAAATAGAATACCATTCAGAATCCTGGTATTTTACTCTTGTCTGTATTATAGTAGCGTTGCAAATGCCAGACAGAGACTTTTTCACCTCTCCATTGCCCTCTTCATGTTGAGGTGAAGTTGAACCATTGTAGATGACACATATAATTTTGGTCGCATGCCTATTTTCCAACTGAAAAGCTTCTGCAACCAGTGCTGTCAGGCTTTTCAGTCTGCAAAGGCAGGTGTTGTGGCAGTAAAGAAAGTTTACAAGTTTTCAGCATGGCTCACGTTAATTTTTGCCTGAAGCCAAATAGCACAAGTTGCTTTGGTTCTTCTGTTTTTGTATGTCTGTGCTTACTTTGCTGTCATGTGGCTGTATGGCTTATTGCACAGAAGATGCATTATAAGAATTAGCTCTGCTCTCAGAGAACTTAGCTCAGTGTTTTCTACTTGGCAAAATGTTATGTTCATTTGTAATATAGTGAGATCATGCAGAAATTATTTCACAGTTTTGGGTTATTACATAGACACTCAACCTACCTCTGATAAGTCATGTGGAGGAGCAACATAGAGAGAGGTGGCAGCAGGGGCAACTGATGCATTTTACTCTGCCAGCTGCTGTGCAGCCCTGCTTTTTATAGTTCCTGGGAGAGATCTGTGTCCTGCACCTCTTGTGGCACACAGCCTCCTGCACATCTGGCTCTTTGGAAAGAACAGATTTTCTCTCTGCATGCAGAAGTATTTCCTTTAGAGGATATTGAGACCTCCAGGTGTACAATAGGCTCAATGTATGACTGGAGAAAGGATGCCATGTGCAGCCCTTCTCTAACACTAAGGTACAGTGGGTGACTTCACCAACTAGGAAGAATGGTCATCTCTAATTTAGCAAGTTCAGAACAATGGTGAAAAGTTGTTGAGGTAGAATACAGGGGAGTACTCTCTAATTAATTTAATGATACAGAGAATTCTGTATCTGCTCTGAGAGTGCAACACTTAAAAGTCACAAAAAACATCTTAGCACAAAAGCTTGATGTCCATGAGCTGCAGCTGCATTGTGGCTTCCAGCTCAATAATTTAATGAAAGAGTCTTGGTGTTGGTAAATTAAGCTTCAAGGGTTAGGAGCCAGTTCATGACTGAGTCACCTAAATACAGATGACTTTACCAAGAGTATTGATTCCGTTGCCCACTTAAAAGCACTCAATGACATTTAAGACACTCTAGGATATTTGGTCTACCCTCGTTTCTTATACTAGCAGATTGACACTTAACTCTCACACACATATGACCATCCCATCTGGAAGTCTCAGCCATTGTCTGTTGTTTCAGGCATGTAGAGTTAAGCTGTGCCCCCAGTATGTAACTTCCCATCAAAGTCCACAAGAATTTAGAAACTGATTCAATGGCATATAGATGGATACCTAACACTGAGGGTATCAGACCCATCCAAAAAGGGCCAGCACAAGGGACATATAGAATGGCCCTTGGAAGTCAAGCAGGTTACTGTAGGGTATCCCAGGTCACAAATAACCCTCAATAGGTGGCTCAGAACCACCCTCATTATTATGACTGATACACTCTTGATTGAATCTTACCTCAAAAATGCTGACTATAACCTTCACATAATAGAAAGATATTTTTTCATTAGAAATTTTATTAATGAAATTATTTACTATACTGGAGTAAAAAATCAAGTTTGTTGCATGACAAGGATAAAGACTTCAAACCGAATCCTGGACACTTTATTCAGAAAAAAACAAACAAACAAGCAAACAAACAAAGCAAAACAAAACAAAGCCACAAAAGCCAAAAAGCCTTCCATTGATATTTACAGAAGTTTCTTTCAGAATAAAGTGTGATAATGTGTGCTGCTCCTCTTCAAAAATGAGACATTTCCTTGCACAAATATTTGTCACTTTTGCAAATTATTTTTGCAATGTTTAAAGATTTGGAAATTAATGTTAGACTAGAAAAACCAAACATAGGTCTGTTTGGTATTTGAGTTAGTTATCTTCTCCAGCTTCCCTTATAGTATGAACCATCAGTTGTGAGCATTTTATTGTACACATGAATTTATGGCAATGTGTTGGAATGATTTGTTTACATCTATAAAGGTAATTGTTGCAGACATCAACTTGTATTTACAAATGTTAAGTATTGTTATAAAAATGTGAATTATATAAGTAAAGCTTGCACCATTTCAACTGTCTGTTCTGTGCTACTCATTGATCATTTCAATGTGGACTTTCCCTTGATTTGCTACACCATAGAATGCTATTACACAGTGTAAATCTTGCAAATATTGTGGTATCAAACCTCATTCAGCAGTTAAGTCAAACCTGTGCTTTACATCAGTAGATTAAGAGTTTATAGTTAAAAAAATTTAGTAAACACAGAGATGGTGGGGAGAAGTAATATTTTCAGTAGACAAGATGCTATAACTGGAAACAGTGAAAAAATATACCTACTGTTCTCAGCTATTTCCGCTGATCTACTAGAAGATATTACCTCTCCACAGGTATCTTGCATCTCTGATATCTTTGTATTACAATGGTTCCACTGACAGTACTACTAATTTAGAAAAATGCTATTTTAATAGATTATACAGAAAAAAAAACCCCAACACATTTTTTAGCCACAGCTAGAAAAGAGCATCAGGATATGGCTAAGACCATGCTATTGATCAGTTCAGATATTTCATGACTAACCTTGCAAGTTCATCTTTTTAAGTTATTTGTTAGCAAAGAAGTGAATCTTGCCTTTCATTGTCCTGATGTTATTATAATAACATCTGCACACCATATTTGTTTGAAACACCCTCAAATTCTGAAATGGACAAAATGTAAAATTAGTTATACCGGGGTTTTGGGGGGGGTTTTTTGTTTTTGTTTTTGTTTAGGGAACAGCCTGTATAATAAAGCCACATTCAGTCCTACTCAAATCCACCCTATCTAATTGTTCCTTGAAAATACAACTTTCATTATTTAGCAATTGTGTAGAAACTGTTGTGTAGAAATTTATTGGAAACTGCAATGCATTCTGTGTAAAATAGGTAGGCTGGAAAGGGCCACATGTGTAAGCAAAATGTGTAGGTGTTCCATTATTTTGAATTGTATTGTTTCACACTGACAGATCTCACTCAATTTCTGCTTCTTTTAAAGCAGCCACAGCAAGAGGAACTACTTAACTCTATAACATAATTGCATTATAAGAGATGTGCCTTGTCGTATTTCGATCAGTAAGCTCAGAATGCATAGAAAGAGAAGTGGGTGTGGGGGGAGCCAATGTCACTCCTCCAAGTCACCCAGCAGATAGGTGGCAGGACCCAGGTTTTCTCAGTTTTCAGCTGGTGGTCCCTCCACTGGATGGGGTTGCTGCTGCTTGCACAACCCAGGGCAGTGCTGAATCTCCCTGCATGTCCTCACAGAACTCAAAGGAGGAGAGGTAAAGTTTATTTTGCCTGTAGCAGGCAAAATAAGGCATCTGTCACCTTTCTTTGCTGTGCAGAGGCAGTTGAAATGTTTTTTTGTAGCAGGCCTGTCTCAGTGATGAGGGGTGGGCAGAAGCCCAGTGTCTGAGTTTTGGGAGAAGGAGCAGAGTGACCTGGTCTCCTCTGTGACTGTCTGCTTTGTGTTCCTCACCACAATTGTTATATCCTGCTATGACTTTGATTGAATGCCTCTGGATTTGGATTTCTAAGAAAGGCTGAATCAGAAGAGGTAGCAGTCACTAACTCTGGTCTTTAAAAAACAAAATTGCTTTTGAGATTCATCAAGAAAGTGTAACTGAAGCATGTGAGGAGAGACCATACTGGACAAGGCTTGGTTGCATTTCTAGCTAACAGTTGGCTAAATCACAGTCAGGAGAATAGCATTTTTAACTTCTGTTTAGTCTAACTTTTTTTTTAGGTTTGTTTTTTTTTTTTTTTTTTTATGTAGTAGTATATGTAGAAAAACACGTATTTTGAGTTTTCCTCTTATGGGAACAAAAAGCCTACGTGATGGAGAAACATTTGATTCATGTGCCAAAAAATCAAGATCTGCTTCAAAAAGAGGGCAGGACCCCTTCCCTGCTCTTCTCCCTCCCTCTATAAGTTGAAATTAAGTTGAGATTTAACTGGGGATAGGAATACAAAAATATGATGCAGTTATAATAATACTCAGCAGTACTGGGTACTAATAATACTCAGTAATACTCAGCAGTTTTCATTTGAAGATATGAACGCTGTATGGGTAAAAGCATTTCATTGCATCACAGCAGTAGTTAATGCTGTAGCTCAGTGGTCTTCTCAGTGCTTAAAGACACACACATCAGGATGGTAACTGCTTGTCTTGTGATTGCCTGAGTTTTAGTTGGCCATGGCCATCCTTAGCCCTGCAGTGGTTATACCTATGTCCTCAAGAATGGGACAGTGTGCTCTTGTGATCCTCAGATTTCCCTGGGCATTTATATATAGAAGGAACCAGGTCATCAGACAGGGTTTGACTTTGGAAGAGATCACTGTGAATGCTTTTCTATGTTGTGTGGTTCCTTAGCTGAAGCAATGGCCATAAAGCTTTAGTGGTCTTCAACACTGAATTACTGCTACGGGACTGTGGCCTAAAGAGGAATGTCCATAGCAGAGAAGAACATAAGGAGGAGGTGAGGAAAGGAAAGGTGTTCTGAGAACACACCTGAGAGTGAAACATTCCTGCAGTGCTTTGGAACCTGAGTCTGTCTTTAAGGAAATACGAGCACTTCCCCATTCACAAACTGTGTTTAATTTAATCTGAGACATTTATCTCATATTTAAATAAACAAACTGAACAACTTTCTCCATTCACACCACACAAAGCTTCACTCTGCCATCCTTATATGGAGATGGATCCTTGGTAGTTACCACAAAGAGTAAATTTACATAAGTAAAAGGAGTAGTGCTTCTTACATATAATATCTTTTATATTTCTCTGCCTTTCCACGTTTTAATAGTATATCAAAGCTACTACTCAGGCTCACTATCAAGTTGTTCTGTTGGGAGGATCCATACCCTGCTTGGAGGGGATGCATAGTGGTATCTGAAAGGAAAAATTTACCTGATACACTGAAAAATTTGGCATTGGTTGATTCAGTCTGCTTGTTGCTCACAGAATGTCACTTACCCTCCATTGTTAAACACCCAGTAGAGGTTACAAAGTTGCTGTTGCTTACAGCTGATGTTGATACAGTTTCAATGAAGCAGACATTTTCAGACTTACACATACATTTAAACATATTATATTTATTTTTGCACTAATTATTTATGTAGGAGAGGTGCAAATAGGGCAGAGCACTACCAAGATCAGTGTCAAAAAATTTTTTCCAGGGCCAGCAAAGAGAAAACTTAATTTGCCAGTATTTTGTGATGTAAATTCAAACAAAGAGTGACATTAATGACAAGTACATTGTCTGGAACTGGCTATGAATTTGAACTGTGTGAAGCAATTTAAAATAACGCCAGAAAATAAAGTTTTACGTAATGATTTCTGCAGTCTGAATCCACACAAAACAAAAAAGTTGTCCCATTATTATCTTGGTTTTCTAGTCACGTAATGTTCACTATTGTGATAGCATCGTTTATACCAGGAATGTAAGATCCACTTTTCAAGACAGATGTTTTCTCACCAACCAAATATAATCTTTTTCATGCAGCATGTAGTCAGTGTCCATCCTAGTCCATGCATATGGCTTAGATTCATCCTGAAAGACCTTGCAGAATCTGCACTGTTTATTTGAAGGGGAAGATACATGTTTCCTCAAGAACATATTTCTATGTTCTCACTGAAATGTATGTAGCCTCTTAATAACTGCATTCTAACCCCCAAGAAAACAAATCATTCAGGCTGCACATCTGAAATTACACAGGCAGTAGTCACACTATATTAAAGGACATTTTTACTTACTGAAGTCAAAAGTGTAAATCACACCTTGCCTTATCCCACAGTCTTTTGGATAGTATAGGTTCAACCACCATTCATGCTTTAATTTTCGTGTATACTGCTCTAAGGTTTTGATTTAAAACAAAGTAAAATTTATATGTATTTTTCAATAAATTGTGTACTTATAATTTGCAAGGTTGATAAATCTTGTGAATCCTATGAGACAAATTCCTGTGTCAATCGTATACCTTTCCAGAATGATTTCTGTTCATAGATTTTAATTTAAATGTTCTTATAGTATACATGAACTTGTGATAAAATGTGTGTTGTTTAGTCAGTAGATGACATACTGCTTTTCAGAGTTTATGCTTTATACTTCTCCTTTACAGTTCTACTTCTTTCATTATAGGAAGCCCCATATGTTATGTTCAAGAAAAACCATGATACGTTTGAAGGGAATGACAAGTTTGAAGGCTACTGTGTAGATCTGGCATCAGAAATTGCAAAGCATATTGGTATCAAGTACAAAATTGCCATTGTTCCTGATGGAAAATATGGAGCAAGGGATCCAGAGACAAAAATCTGGAATGGGATGGTGGGAGAACTTGTTTATGGGGTAAGCATACCAATTTTTGAAGCAGGATTTAATTTATCCTATTATTAGTAATAAAATAGGATGTATATCTGCATTTTGGGGTCACAGAAAAGAAACAGAATTCTGTTTCAGATCTCTGTGCTTTCATTTATTTTCAAGAGAAAATCAAATAGTGCCATGCAAAGTCTACTATTTATTCAACTAGTACCTTGTAACATTAGAACATCCATAGTTTGCATATCCCTTAAAATTTCATTAGTGTTAAAGCTAGTGTTAGACACCATCTCCTGATACACAGTAAAATTTAGTTGAGAAGAATATAACTCATTTATTTGTTTTCATGGAATGGTGGACACATAGTTTTTTAAAAGATAGGACTCTAGGTCTACTCTAGGTCTAGTTTGAGAAACAGAGAATCCTCCATCATTCATTAAATAGGTAACAAACCACTGCAGACAAGTACACAATGAAGCAATTCAGAATTAAGGCAGACTTTTAAGATAAGCAACAATCATTGGAAACTATAGAGGCAACTTGAAATTGCACTTTAGTTTCGAGTCTGGGATTTCTTTCTCTTTTATTAATCTTAAAATATTCACCTCAACCAGCCCAAGCTGCTGCAGTGCTGGTCTGAAGTACCAGTTGCCATTAGGAAGCTGGCACAGAGTTCCATGCCACTGCAGCCATGTGGACTGTAGCTGTTAACAGAGCTGAAAGCAGCAAAACTCACAGGCATGAGGAACTTGTTGCAGATCACCTGCAACTCATCCAGGAATACATGGCCAACACTTTGGGTTTTGTCATGGAAAAGAATGAGATGAAGGCTCTTTAAAGTTTTGATGGCCAATGTTAAAAGCTTCTACGCATCTACCCATTTAGGAAGGATGCAGTCTGATTGTGAGTCTGAACTGAGCTCTGGAAATGATCCCAGCAAAGCTCTTGGAGGTGGCTGTTTGTCTATTTCTTGAAAAAAGTCTGCTGTCACTTACTATATTTGCTGTACTGTCCAAAGGCTCTCTTGGGCTTTATCTGTCCCAGTATACCAGAGTACTACAGAATGTCCCTGGGCACTGAAACTTGTTTGCCTAACACTTAAATTGAAACAATGGTCCCTGCTATATTTTTGACCCATAATTACTCTCCAAAATAATTCTGGAGGACAGATGGACAGCAGCATGGAGGAAAGACCATTCCATATTAGCAGCTTGAATGTAGCCATCCTGATTTAGAACTTTCATGACAGTGACACAGACCATCATCCTGTGCCAGCTGACCTTAAGGCCAAGAGCTCCAGGGATGTTTAATATACTTTTACAGGTGTAGCTTTAAAAGAATTGTTCTTCCTATTAACTTATAAAAGTTTGCTGCTTAAAATTTCTGTAGGGAATCCATGAAGAGCATCCTCCTTGCAATTTCCTTGAGTTCTTGCCAGATGATTTACAGAACATCAGGTTCCCTGGCCTATTCCATATAGAGAAAGCAGAAAAATCAGTCAGCCAAAGACTTTCCTGCAAAGCTGTGTTATAAGAGGATATTCATCTTCTCTGGTAGATCCCTAAATCATAAACACTGTACTCTGAGTGGTTGGCTGTGCTTCAAGCAGTGATTTTTGTGTGCAGCCAGGATTGGGACAGAATTTGCAATTGAATTAGCAAGTTAACAAGACAGTCCATTGGGGAAACATTTTAAAGATTCTAATTCCCAACCACATTACAGGATTAACAGACAGTTAACACTGGACAGTGAGGTCGATCCTTTCCTGTGCCACACAAAAGTCTCCCCTCTTCTCCTGCCATTTACACTGCCCCCCAAAGCTGCTTATCCCCATCCATGTCACTAATAGTGCACAGGTGTGCCCATTTTAGAGCCATATACACCTTTGGTCATTCTGGTCACTGGACACCTTCAGACAATGCACAGAGCAGCTCAGATGTCACCTAAACTCTGGAGCTGTCACTCCATTGTGTCCCAGGGGAAATAGTGTGTGAAGTGCTGTGGTGTTCAGTTTTGCTATGACTGTACAGAAGGTCAGAGGCCAAGGGGGTGCTTATTTTCCTGTTTTCTTTATTAAAAAGTACCAGGAAATGTAAGTAATTTTTCCTTAGTCTATCCAAATGCCTGGTGCAGTAGTCCATGTGGGGTTGTATAGCCCTCACTATCAACCTCCCAAAAGAGTGGGGATGAAATACTGTTTTCCAAATACACCAACAGTCAGCTTCAGTTAAATATTCATTCTTCTGACCCTGCATGCTCTTCTTTCACTGCCTAACATGAAAGGTCACTCCTCACTGCTGTTTAAAATCTGAGGAGCCCTAAGCTTCTCAAGTTGAAATGACTTGCTGTGTGACTTTTCTCAGTTAGGTTAACCACCTTCCTACAGCTTGTACCAAGGATAGATTTTATTCTTGTAGTTACAGTAATATGTTCTGGAAAAGTAGAAGTCTTTTGCCATCAGACTTAATCTTACCCAGTATCATAAAGATCCAGAATCCATCTGTACTTGGAGTGGTGCATCTTTGATTGAAATGCTGTTAAAGATGCAGTTGCTTCAAGTGTGAAATATCATTCACCTTTTTCAAAACAGATTTCATTTGAAACAAGATCATGAACTGTTTACACCATTGATACATTGTTAATCATTTAAATCCTCAATTATATAGTGAACATTACTGGGCAAAGTACAAATGCCCATGGTATAGGTTTCAACAACAAAGAACTTACTTTGGCTTTAATGTGGCACACAGTAGTTTTACAAAAATAATAAATAATATGATCAAATTGAGGAGGCTGCACTTTTTCCAATTATTTGGTCCAATTTGGTTCCGGTTTAGCTCCAGTTGTGACCTCAGTGTGTACTGTCCTTTACATTCATTAGCATAAACAGGTTTATCTACGTTAGGAATAATCTGACATAAGATCACTGTCACAATGAAATGGTGTAAGTTAATATTTCTCCTCTCTAACTCCATAGAGTAGTGTAGGCAGCTGGTTCTGGTGTAGTTCTAGTTCTGTCTCTAATCTGTAAGTATCTAATTTTGGTAAAATGAATCTTATCCAGTGTTTCACCTACAATTTGCAGTGTGCTAATTAGGCCTTTCACACTAAAATGATGCTGTCTCTTTCCCACTGCACATCATCACAGCTAACAGCCCTTAAGGATCCAAAGTTCAACTCCTGCAGCAATCTGCAGACACGAAAGAGAAGTATTTGCTGACACTTTTGAAGACCAATGACCAGGTCTATAATTTACACTGTGTTAATGACATGTGACTGTGTGATGAATAAAGAGAAGACTAGAATAGATTGCAGTTTCCCTCTCAGTTAATTCATTTCAAGGACTCCACATTAGACATTCACAGTAGCTGAAATTTAGTAATATAAAAGACATTGACTCTAAGGAGGAAAACCCTCCTTCTAGAAAAACTGTTTATGAGTGAGATGAAACACAAAAATATGCAGCAAGATCCGTAGACCAAACAATCCTACTGTCATCAGACTACAGAAACCAAATTTACTTGACAATGTTCAGCATATTTTAAAATATATTTCACACTATATTTTTCTTTATATATTTCCTGTCTTCATAAAATATCTTTCAGACTTATGTAATAACAAGACTTCAAGAAGCCAAATTTCTAAAAAAAGCCTTGTATTACAGAATTTATATTAAAATTCAGAGAATTAGCAACGTTATCATAGTGTTTACCCAAGACATTAACAACAGAGATAATTTCTGGTGTGCTTGCAAAATTGTAATTTTAATTGTGTTGCTTAAACTAGAATATCTTTACATAAAACTAAGATGATAAGTGTTTGCATCACAACTATTTCAGAATGACAGATATAATCTGATGACTAATACATAATCGTTTCAATACAAATTTGCATGTTTGGGCAAATGCACTGGAATGAGCCAGTTCTTTTGAATTATTCAAAATTATACAGCTACTTGAAATGGATTTAAATTTCAACTTCATTGAATTAGTTTGAAAGTAAATTCCATAAAATATATATAGCTCAGTATAACAATGTAGAAAATATCAAAAGCATATTATTTTAAAGGTAATTATCTGTTTCAAGGTTGTGAGATTATGAGAATGCCTGTATTTCAAATTCTTTTTTCTTTATCACATAAACTATTTATGTAACATTTAGATTAAACTATTTAAGCACATCCTTCATTTCCACATGCTTAAACTCATTGAAATTTTATGGTATTTAAATATATCCTTGTATATCTTACATGGATATACTTAAGAACATCCTAAAAGATAAACGTGCCTAAAATGCTTGCTCAACCATGGGCTATGTGCTGCCTCTGAAGATGCTACCCCATAAGATGAATTTGGGCCAACTAAATGTCTAGGAAATTAAATTTAAACAGTTCACTTATGGAGATTTGTGAATAGCTCTTAATTGTGCCTGTGAAGATGACTGGGCCTTGGGTGGGGTAAATATAGGGCGATTATCTCATATATTGAGACCTGAAGCAGGGCAATGCCACTGCAGAAGGCATATTGCAAGTCTCCCTTACAAGCAGCCAACAACGAATGTTCTCAAAATTCACTGAATTACTCTCGTCTCCCATAAACTGTATCAAGTCCACCCTGATCACAGAGTGATCTGTGAATCTGCTCTGTGGGCTCTGCTCTGTGAATCTGCCTAGGTACAGCATCACACAGATGAACAGGAGAGATCTGAGTAGCTTCTGCTTCTGTTCCCCTCCCACTGGTGCATCTTTTGTCTCTGTTCCTCTGTACTGCTGTAGTGACAGCTTTGGTGTAAAATAAGGCAAACCAGGCAAGTCAAGGAGCAAACCTTAATGTAATGTTGAGTCCCTAATGACAAAAATGACCCATTAGCAGAGCTGTAATATCTTCTAGTTCATGCAGACATCATTGTTAGCAGCTGTAATCGCCATCATCATTGAAAACAATTCATTCCAGAATGGTATCTTCATTCTAAAAACATATTGGAGAAAAATTAAAAATTATTCCTGTTTCTAATGGGAATGGATTCTGCACAGTTTTTATCCTTTTATTGCATGTTTTTGCATAGCTATTTTCTGTATGTTTGCCTTTTTTCACTGTTTAAAATCTGATTAATTCCTATTGGCCTGTCTTTCCCTCAAGACCACTGCGTGCAGCTTTGTGGCATCATGGCAATAGTTAATCAGCTTTACTGCTTCATAACCTTTGAAATTTATTTGAGTCTAGGAACTGGGTTCCCTCAAAGATTGATTGTGTCTTATGAAAATATGATAAAAAAATTACTGTTTCTGGGATCTTATTAAAAAATGTCTGTAAGTTCAGTGACAACAGGGTCATTCTCATTTTTCATTCTTCCATGAATTCCTTTACTTTAAATCTAAATATCTAAAATTATATTCTTATGTTGTTGCCCACCTCTATAAGAGATGAAACTTCTCCTTAGAAAGAAAGTTGTGTTTCTACAGTTCTGTAAAATAAAACTGTGCAATATATGTTTTATTAAAAGCATAGTAAAAATCATTGAGTAAATATAGATGTATAAAAAGAAACAAAAAATATTATATAAAGAACATTTAAGCCACAGTGTCCTGTTGTTAATGACATGCCTTTGGAATTAGCTGCTTAGCTGAGTGTATAAACCAACTCAAAATAATCTATATATCTATAATTCTTTTTTTTTTTTTTTTTTTTTATAGAAAGCAGAGATTGCTGTTGCGCCTCTGACCATCACTTTGGTACGAGAAGAGGTCATTGATTTTTCTAAGCCTTTTATGAGTTTGGGGATATCCATTATGATCAAAAAGCCCCAGAAATCTAAACCAGGAGTGTTTTCCTTCTTGGACCCTTTGGCGTATGAGATCTGGATGTGCATAGTCTTTGCCTACATTGGTGTCAGTGTGGTCCTGTTCCTAGTTAGCAGATTTAGCCCCTATGAGTGGCACACAGAAGAACCAGAGGATGGGAAAGAAGGACCCAGTGACCAGCCTCCAAATGAGTTTGGCATATTCAACAGCCTCTGGTTTTCCCTGGGTGCCTTTATGCAACAAGGATGTGATATTTCCCCAAGGTTTGTGTCAAATCTTTTTACATTTGCATTTTATCTTCTACACTGAAGCGTAAAGTCTTCTTTCATTTGTTTTGATATAGGAAGCTATTTGATTTTTTTTTTTCCTTTTTTAATAGCTATGACAAGGGCAGCAGAGAATCTGCTTTGAATTTTATTTATTACTATTATTTTACATATGTCAGTGTGCATAAACCACAAAAAGTCCTCAGAAACAGCAGGTATACACAGGGGCAATTCCAACGAGTTGATTCCAGAAGAGCTGTGCTGTTGCTAAATTAGTTCCATTGTATTACAATTATGAAATGCACAGTATTGTGATGAGTATTTGCCTTGCATGAATGAGTGTCCCATTTATGTTCCCTATTAAGTTCTACAGGGCTGCTTCCAGAAAATCACTGTCTATAAGAAAGAATATTTGACCATCTGTTTCTGGGAAACCATGCAGTATGGCTGAGCCATGCCCTGTAGTGGGTCCCTCAGATGTTGTATATGACCCCAGTCCTGAATTTTTCAACCTTTTAAGGTGTTCTGGAACTTTAGTGTGCAGTGACTACAATTTTTTAGTTAAGCATTGTGTCCCAGTCTATCAGACACAGCTTCTTTTTGGCCATTGACAGTGAGATTTTGAGTGTTCAGCATTGGCCTAACTCTGCTGTTATTGAAGGTAGCAATAAAACTGCTGCTAATTAAGACCAGATGTACAGTACATCGATAGCCTTCTTATCAAATTACAGATGAAATGGAAAACATAATTTTTCTACTTGACATAAATACCTCTGTTAGCACAAAATGCTGGCTTCTTAAATGTGGAAGTTCAAATTATTACAGTAGCTTGTAGAATGTTCAATGAAATTGGGTGACAGGAATATTTTAATCCTATAGCAAACATAATCCATGTGCAAAGCCATTTGTGTCTTTTCTTTCTAGAGGCAGCAGAGAAAGCTACTGATTTGCAGCTACCAATGCCTTACTCCTTTATCCATAAAGAGATTAACTATCCAGTACTTTAGACAAAATTCTTGCTGTTATGCATTTCTTGAAGTAATAACACTGGGATTACTGCTCAAGAGAATTCAAATTTCTCTGTGTGCATGATATTTATTAACACAGTGGACTCTGTACTGTACGTATTAAGATTCAAGAGAAAAAGCATTTATCAGTGTTTACATGCAAACTCCCATTGACTGTTACTTAATGATACGTTTTCAGCAATAATGGTTCCTTCTCTCTTTCTCTCTCTCTCCTCCTGGTTTAAGAGACAGGAAAATGTGCATTATCTTATTCATGTTTAGATCCCTCTCAGGTCGCATTGTTGGAGGTGTCTGGTGGTTCTTCACACTCATCATTATTTCATCCTACACTGCTAACCTCGCTGCTTTCTTGACTGTTGAGCGAATGGTCTCACCCATAGAAAGTGCAGAAGACCTTGCCAAGCAAACTGAAATTGCTTACGGGACACTGGACTCAGGGTCAACCAAAGAGTTCTTCAGAGTAAGTTGGCATGTCCATTGGAACAGCTCTCTGACTGCTCCTACAAAAAGTTTGGAAGGGTGAAATGGTGTTACTTTGCAATGATATGTAATATAGTTTGTAACTTCTGCAATACGTAGCTGTTTTTACCCCTCAGCACCATTTGCTGGAGTTTTCTGTTATTTTAATTTGAGGAAAGCTTATTGATCGTGTCACATTGGGCAAAAAAGGTGCCCCCAGGGATACTAAAACCAGTGATAATTAAAGCAGCATTGCACTATTGATTAATCTGAAGGTACAGTGCTGAAATGATGTGCAGCCTATGATGATAGCGTGGAGTAGTGCAGGTTTGGTTTCTACTTATGGATTTGGCTGCGTGCATTTTGTTTTAGGGCCTTGGGTGGTGGGCAGGAAATGCATTTTTTAATTTGCCAGCTTTCAGATGAATAATAAAGAGAAAATATATCTCAGGGGGATGATGTTGGAGCATTAAGAAGTAGCCTAAAATAGTCGTTCATGTGCCTGTGCTGTCTGTATTGATTACTTAATTTTCATTTGCTCTCCTGTGTTAGTGTGGTTGGTATGTAACCCTCATTGTTTGCCAGCTGGAAAACAGGAAGCCTGGACATCACAAAGAGTACATAGTAAACAGTCCCTTCCTGCTTTATTTCATGTCTCTAGCAGAAAAAAAATAAGCCTTGCTGACTGAATGTGTGTGAGTTTAGTGTTTGAACATTGCTCTGAATAAATGTTGTCAGCCAGTAATCCTTCCTTGGAAATTACAGTTTAGGAGCATTATTTATCTGAATTGTGCAGTTTAAGGCATTTTTAGAGAAAAGGAAGATGGAGTGATAATTTCTTCTTGCTGTCTAATGGAAAGGGAACTGTTCGTCTTAGGTACTCCCATTCACCTTGACTGTTTCCAGTTTGTCCAAACTGAATTCAATGAATCATTAACAAAATTATGGATGGGCTTTGTGAACTATGGACACTATAGATTCAAGGACAGCCAGAGCCCAGTAATGAAATAACCTTTTTTATTGCAAGATATACCCTTGCAGAAAAAGCTACAAATACTTTCTTTTAGCTGTAAAGAGATGATCTTTTATGAGACATAAATGGCACTTAACCACCATTCAGTGGTTAAACTTGAACATGATGAAGCTGTTCAAAGAGTTTAGTCCAAACTAGCTTTCTAGATTTCTTCTGTAGACACAGAAAAAGCAAAAGCATCTCTGTGCATCATGTATGGAAAAAGTGTGTTAAGTTGAAATATATTACTGTTTAAAGTACAATCCTCTTTGTGTCAATTTCAGAGGGATCTCACTGAAATGGTTAGGCTTCTTGCTACCCTCATTTTTCAATAGATACATTTCATTGACAGGTTTCTCACTACACCTCTCTTCTTCTTGTAGATGGGATAGTGGTATACACTTAATATGACACTACAGATGCTCTCTGCGAGCCTTATGTATTACCCCAAGTGGTAGAAGCTGATCTTGTCATCCCCAGAAGCCCATATTTCACATTAGATGCCTACAAAAATTATGGCATTAAAATACAGGAAGCTTGTTTAAGAATTATCATATTTTGATGCCAAGATGGCTAGATATCCGATTTCCTTGAAAAGAATATAATCCCCCAGTACTCATTATTTCTGTTAATCAATGCTTAACCCATAGATTTTTCTTTATCTCAGTTTGTGGAAAGTTAGGTATTTAAATCTGGGAATTCCACTTTCAGACCACCACAAGCTGAGGTGGTAACTACAATTTCTGCATATGAATAGTCCATTCCACTAGAATGAATCTGTGATGATGGTTAAAAACATTATGCTGAGGACCAGGCAGGTTTATTTCACTTCAGATTTATTAAAATCCTGCATTTTCAAGAGTATCCAGTGCTTGCAATTTTTTGAGGTGATCATGCAAAAATTAGCTCCCAGGGAAATAATAAAGAATGAAGGAATGGAGTTGCTTCCTTAAGCATTTCAAACACTTTTATAAGCCATTTTTTTAAAGTAATGAGGACAGGTATTCTGATATAAAACCAGTCTCAGCTACAAACATTTCTGTTTAAATCAACCAATAAACACAGATTCTTCCTTGTCTGAATCAACATTTCTTGCAAGATCTCTCCCTAAAGTGGAGATTCTTTGTCCCTGTATAATGACAGCAATTGTTTCACTTCAGTCTTACAAAGTTAAGAGGAAATAGAAGGAAAGTTAGCATTCACTTTATTGTTTTCCTCCTTTATTTCAAAATAGAGAGGGAAACAAAAATACTGACAAATACTAAAGATAGTAGCATATGCAAAATATTAAGCTCTATGATGATTTACACTATGTTGGTCACTTTTTTTAGATTATGTAATTGAGGACCTGTTATCAAATTCTTTCTAATCTCTGCAACAGTGTAGTCATCATTAGTGCTATTTCTTAAAAAAAAATAAATTCACAAAACAGGGAAAAAGAAAATGCAGCATTTGCACAAATTCTGTTTGTGTAATACATGTATTAACATTTAGCCTGAAATAATAGTAGGAGAAGACTTGTTTCCAAGGTCTGGCACTTTGTGTGATTGGAAGCAAATATCATCAGTTTTGGGATTAGTGTCATGTGTAACTTTTTTTGTCAGTGATTACTATCTGGCTGAAGATGGGCCCTCAGGCCATTTTCTCATTTCACAGAACTACACAGAATTGTCATGATTGAAAAAGACCCCTAAGATCACCACATCCAATCATCATGCTGAAAAAAAGAAAAAAAAATCACAGTATTACTAGAGCATGTCCTGAAGTGCCTCATCTACACGTTTCTCATTGATTGTTTCTGATCAAAATGTCAGAAATTCTGAACAGCTATTCAGTCTGCTTTGATTCAAGATTGAAAACAGAAAAAAGAAAAGTAATTTTAAGGCCAACATAAAGGAAAAGACTTTGATACTATAAGCTCTTTAATTTTTTCATGTTTTGGACACTGTGAGAGTTGGATTTGCTGAGCAGTTTGCTCAAGAGGAAAACGAGTGAGTTTTACCAGTCCCACTCAGGAAAGCCCTGGATGAAAACCATCCTATCCTGGCTGACTGCAGGAGAAAGCTGAAATGTTTCCTCTATATTAGTAGGCATTGTCTATCAGTTCACTCTTTAATTTTCACTCTGGATTGATATGTAGAAATTGAATGTTAACAAATGAAATCTTGGAAGAAGAAAATGTTCCTGCAGAGCATATGCCCCTGTAAACTTGCCATATTTTTCTGTCTCCTGATGAACAAAGGAAACTAGATCCTAAACAAATAGATTTAAATGCAATCTTTTTCTGTTGATAAAGAGCATTGTTTCTTCTTACTAATAGGGCTATTCTATGTGTCCCGAGTTTTCAGTTTTGAAGGAAAGTGACCTATTAAATATTTACTTTATAAAGAATCTGATGACATGCATTTTAAGATGCAAAAAATAGTTGGAAGTGAAAGCAGACAAGGGCAAGTAAATATTCTTGAAATTAAGCCTTATTCATTACTGCTCTCTTCCATCATATCTCTTTCTGTAAATTTCAATCTGTGGAACAACATCAGTATAAAACAAAAAGGATATATTGTTACCTTAGCTGACTCTCTGTTCTTAACCACTATTATGTACAAGTAGCTGTGACTCCAGTGGCAGGAGAGGGTGTAAAGGCAGGATGTGATTATGGGCATGCACAGCTGTTTTTAATTTAAATTTGATTATGTTTAACAGAAAGATAAAATCATGTACACAGACCAGCTAAAAAAGCAGGGATAATTTATCGTGTTCTGTTATATGGTATTTTTATTAAACATTTCTGGTTAAATGCCACTTAACTTCCAAGTTAGACCATTCCATTCAGTAACTGGCAAAAAGAAGGAATTGTTTTAGAGGAATTACTCTTAGCTATACAAAGGCTCAGTTACAGGCTTTTTAAAGCCTTTGTCAGTTTAAATAATACCTAGATTATAGGCTTTGATATTAGTTTAAGTATCCTAAGGCCTTTTGTTTTGGGGCTTTAAAATAATGATTATTTCCTGACTCAGTGCTCAGCACAGTGTAGAAATGCGCTCCCAGATCAAATCTTGCTTAGCTGGAAGTTCCCGTTGACTCAGATAAGAGCTGACTTGTGCTTTGGGTTAAAAACCCTTTTTGCAACATGCAAAAACAAGTACCATCTGTTATTCAATAAACATATTGTATAGTGTTCAGCATGCATTCCTGTTGCTGAAGGAAGGAAAGAAGTTGTTGAATGGATCTAATGACTATGGGAATCTTCTCAGCCTGACAGCATCACTTCCTTCCTTCCTTCCTTCCTTCCTTCCTTCCTTCCTTCCTTCCTTCCTTCCTTCCTTCCTTCCTTCCTTCCTTCCTTCCTTCCTTCCTTCCTTCCTTCCTTCCTTCCTTCCTTCCTTCCTTCCTTCCTTCCTTCCTTCCTTCCTTCCTTCCTTCCTTCCTTCCTTCCTTCCTTCCTTCCTTCCTTCCTTCCTATTAAATTTTTTTTTTTATTAAGTTTTTTCTTTTTTTGTGTGTATCTTGACTTGTAGTTACACCATACATTCCCAAACAGGAAACTTTCCAAGTAATGCACTCTAAGCCGTTGATTCTTGCACATTCTTTGAGCAAGCACATTTCTTACTCAGTTACTTGCAGGATCAGAGTCTTTAGAATACATCCAGTGATACCACAGTTCTAAAAACATAGCTAATACTTAGTTTAAGACAAATGCTTAAGGCATTTTGTTTCCTTTAACAGCATAAATGGCCCAAGTACTGTTTCCATCTTTTGTTGTAAACCATGCCTTGAAATGAAAGTAAATTGAGTGAATTCTGGACTCTGAATGTTGAAAGCAGAAATTGTACTTAAACATTGTGATTTTGATGGTGATAGATGTGGGTGTTAGAGCTGAGATATACTTCAGGATTCATCTCAGTATTTATGAGATTATTTTATTGTTTGTCTTTCACATATAGGTTTATTGTGGATATCTGTTTCAAATATAATACCCTAAAACACACATTACAACATTTTGACTGTGTGAACTGCCTTTTCTAAGAGTGAATTCAGGTCTTATCTTTTCAGTTATTCTATTGTGACTGCTGGAGGCTAACTGTACCTAAAAATAATATCTGATTTTATAGTACTCCTATTGTTGTTTCTTTTAAAACAATCATGGAATTCAAAGAAAATCCTTATCCAAGCATGATATTCCAACCCTAGTTGTTTGAAAAATTAAGTACGATTGATTTGATTTGAACAGCACTGTTCTGAAATGTTGCACTGTTCTTTTGTTCTAACATCTTTTTAATTTTCTTCAGAGATCAAAAATAGCAGTGTATGAAAAGATGTGGACCTACATGAAATCAGCTGAGCCATCAGTGTTCACTAGGACTACTGCAGAGGGAGTAGCTCGTGTCCGCAAATCCAAGGGCAAGTTTGCCTTCCTGCTGGAGTCCACCATGAATGAATACATTGAGCAACGAAAGCCCTGTGACACCATGAAAGTGGGAGGAAATCTGGATTCGAAAGGCTATGGCATAGCCACACCGAAGGGTTCTCCATTAAGGTGGGTGGAATAGTATAACAATATAAAATGTGTTGTTATAGTATTCCACCTTCCCTGATGTCCCTGATATAGCTCTTTTTGTTTTGTGTGTGAACATGGTATGTTATTTTTCTTTTCTTCCATTTCATTGTTTTTTTTTGATCAACAAAGGTAACCATTTCTAATTGTAATATGGATTTAGCAGCTATAGTTGGCATATCTTTCAAGGCCATATAAAAACCAAACTGGTTGAACACTAGCTACTTTAAGTCAGACTCAATACTTAACATCAGCTGTTCTATTTCATCAGCTTTTTTTCACCATAATTCAGTCATTTACAGCAGTATTATGCCTAGATTATCTGCATCAATAATATGCCTACATTTTATGTTTTGTTTATTGATCTTAGCTGCCAATTTCTGAATAAGAAGCTGCTTGTAATATCTTTTTCAAATGTCATCACTTGGAGGCAATCAGTCCTTCATTAAAGGACTTTTCTATTGAAGCATTTTCTTATTTAGAAAAAAAAAAAAAAGTTTGTCTTTCTAGCATTATGCATTTCAGTACTGCCTTCAAACTCACCAGTATTTTCTTTATCATGGTATCAGATGCATTCAGTCAAATAGAGTTTTTGATTCACAGACAGAACATAATTTGTTTTTCATTCAGCTTGTCAGGGAAACAGAAGTGACGGTACTAGTTCTGTGTTAAAATTGGCAGTACTTACCACTGTGTTTTCTTTAATGTTTAAGGCAAACAAAACTTGCCTTTTTCCTCTGGTAGACTTGCCAATTTTCTTCAAAGCAGAAGAACAGCTATCAGACTGAGGGAGTGTGGCCTGTGGAGTCATACAGCAACAGGGCAACCAGCACCTCACCTCTCTCATTTCACCCATGTGCTCATGGTAAGGTATAAGAGCAGGGTCCAGTGAAATAGATTGACAAAAGAGATGAAGTGAGGTGAAGGGAGGAGTTTCAAGTACAGATGGAGCCATAGTTCTGTGCAGGGTATTATGAGTTACCTGTCTACATCTATGACCACAGAGGAGACGTCATTACCACTATGCAGATAACTGGACTCACTCTTAATTCACCAATTTAACCTACACACAATGCCACAAAGTTCAGTAACCTTAACTTCATTGCACACAGGGAAGCAGAAGTAGGAGTGTCATCAGAATCATTTTCATCCACAGCAAAAGAAGATTTATATGTGCAGAGGAAGATCAGGCCAGTTATTTCAGTGACTGAATATGAATTGTTGGTCTTTAAGATTCAACATCTCTCAGATTTAAAAACTGCCACTTCCATTGCTAGATAAAATAGCAAGACAACATAAGGATATGAGCGAGGGAAAATGACAGCAATAAAAATATTAATTATAAAGAAAAATATGTCCAGAACTGACAGGCTTATTATAGGTAGAAGATTTCAGATAATAGGAAAGGATGATTTATCATCTAGGTATATTTTCAAATAACTTTTTATATTATGTTTCTAATATATTGCTGTTTCCTTAGTGTTTCAGACAGGCTAGAAGTGGTAGGCAGCACTGCATCTTAGTGGAGATGCTTCCCACAGTAAGGAAATACCCATTGCTCACACAGCCATGCTTTGCTGTGCCAAAGCAAGGGCAACCTTTTGAGGAATCACTTTAGCTGCTGTCATATATATCCTAGCAGTGAGCTGTCTGCTTTAAGAATGCTTTAAGGTGCTCTTCAGTCCCTCTCTATTTTCTGCAGTGGTTCCAACACCAAAAAGAGACAGCCTGTTATAATGAGCAGTAGTAGCCAGTGGAAGTTGGGTTGTTTAAATTTGAGCTTATTTCAGGTTTGTTCAGTTGTCTAGATAAAAATATTGAGAAGTAATGGGGATGAGACATAAAGCAGTTAGAAGGGAGAGGGCCTAGTAGTACAGTTTAATATGAACAGAGATGAAGAGCAAAACCATTATTATAAGGATGGAGTGTGAAATCCTGGTTCTGTCCCAGTTAAAGATCAAGCTCCCACATGTTTCAATGAGGCCACAGTTTGGTCTAACTGGGGGATGGCAATTATCACTGATGGGATCAAAATCATTTAGTTTTTCACATCCTACCTTCAAACATTTTTCATAAAGGGGAAGAGGGGGGGTTCTGCCCAACCTGAAAATTGAACAAAATCTTGTTTCAAGCTGTCTCGACTGGCTGTCGATGTCCATTCCTTTCCCAAGCCTTTCTTTGACATGTGCTAAGCTGCTTGTTCTCCTGCTGCACTCCATTCCCTCTCCAGCCGTAGTGACAACCTCAGGCAACACTTCAGTGCTGTTTACCCATTAAAAACATTAAGCAACACACTTAATGTTCTAGACAAAGAACAAGCAACACTTTGCATTCACACCACCTCTTCTATTTATGTCCATAGGTGATAATGCTTTCTGAAGAGGGGAAAAGATTCCTACACCTCTGCCTTTGAACAAAAAAATACAGCTGTAAATTTTAACTGCATGGTTCAGTCTTTTCTGAGTGGTTGGAAATTTTAGAGTACACTGGTTTGGCTCTTTTGACTGCATCCCACATGGTCGTGTTTCTGTTACTGTATCAGATGACTTATGTAACTGCTGCCCACACAGATAATTGCAAATATTGAACATGCAGTTTGAAATCCATGAAGGGCAGACTGGCTAAGCTCATTACATAAATTAGTCAAAAGACAGAATTTGCTAAGGGAGTTGTAAATTCTGTATTTTATTTAATAATCATAATTTCCTATTTGATTTATGTGTAGACTACAAATTGCTTGATTTAGTTAACAAATAATTGCAAGTTGCATATCAATGTTAAATGTTCCCACTCTATTTTTGTGCTGTCCAGGATAGGAAAAAATATCATTTTTTAAAAATTAATTATTCATGTCAAATTATTCACTAAAGTCTTTGGATACCTATTTCACTAGAGATATTTTCATCTTAATCCTCCTCGTACTCACAGTGGTTATTAATCAGTAGTTTTTTCATTGGAAATGTAGTAACAGCTGCATAAAATTGACATGAGAACCAGACCGTGTCTCTTCTCACATCTAACACTGACAGCAAGGTAATGTATATCAGATTTCTTTCTGTAGCACAGGGCTATCAATGGTTTCCTGCCATCACATCACCAGGTCCATATTCATTACAGAGCCCATATACATCACTTTGCTCATGCAGATGAAATCCACATCAGAGTGATCCAGGGTCTGGTCTCTCTGTTGCTCATGACCCTACACATGAGCAGCGTAGTGGATTTTAATTTGAAACTATTCTTTACTGGGTTCCATGCTACACTCCTGCAGTGTTCAACCAGTACCTATTGGCTAATTGGAATAATTTCTTCTCAGTGATGGTGTAGTATTAGGATTCATGCATATCACTGAATGGAGGAGAATGGGAAATGCCTGATGTGTGTTTCTTTTTTGCCCACTGGGCAGTACCACGTAACGCATCATGTGTGTCTCCTTCCTTCCCTCCCTTTCAGTGATATTCATTTCTACATAATCTTGTAAAAGACTGACAATATTTGAGAAGGAACATGAGGTTGAGGGCAAAGGCTCTCATCACTACAAAGACTGAGTTTCTCTCTCATGGGACTACCCAGTTGTCCTAACTGTTTCCTACTACTTCTACGGTAGGTATCCTTCCAAAACTACTGTGTAGTAATCAGTGTGAATTAATGAGTTGTTTTTTTCAAAGGTGGTGTTTTCAAGGGTAGATAACAGAGTGCTGCTTGTGAATGTGTTGCCATTAGAAGATATTCTCATGGCCAGAGTTCTGGCCGTTGTGGATCACCCCTGGCTCGTCTGCCTTTCCTTTTGTAGTAATAAGGGCAGCACCTGGAAATCTTGTACTGTGCAAACCCATGTGCCTTGCATGCCTCTGCTTTTCTGTTTTAGATATGTAGGCATCAAAAGGAGTTTCAATAGTGATGAGCATAAAAGAGTTCTCCACTCTAAGTAAGGTAATGAAAAGGGAAGTAGGGGCAATATTGTCTCAAAGTTACACTAACAGATTTTTCTAGGCTTTGTACCTTGAAGTTATTTGATGCAAAGTTGAATGACAGGTTGTGCTATAAAAGAGGAGTTGTCATCATTGTCTCTGTGACTGCTTTATCTAAGGACATTTGGCTGTCCTGTCCTGCAGCCAGTGGTATGCAGTGTTGATGAGTGAAACCTTTTCAGGTCCTGAGTGTTTGGTGAGACACTTGGGTATCCAGCCAGATGAGAATGTTAGGATTAGATCTAGCCAAATAATGAAAAACTGTTGTGAGTAGGTGTGTTGATGTATTTTAGAGGCTGGTGATGTCTGTTCACCAACCTGATGAAATCCAGAGCTTTCTTAAATTCCTTCTTTTGCAGATATGGTTAATCTTTACAGATAGGAATCTGGAATTCTCTATTTTGTTATTCTTTTTCTGTAGTAAAGAAATTACTCCAGTTGGACTTTAGGAGGAATTCTTTATTTTCTGTAGAGAAGTCAAAAAGGTCCACATGGTGATATCTGCTGGTTCTTTGCAGTGTGACAGCTGGTGACATAAACTGTCTCTTTACACCTAAGGTGCCAGTTCTTTATCTGTTCTGTACTGTGTTTATATTAACGTGAGGTCAGAAATATGGGAAGTTCATCAGTGAAGCAGGTGATGTGGATGCAATTTTCTGATCATTCTAGCAATTTGTGTGAAGTGCAAAATACATGAGTGAATCCAGTAGTTTTCATCACTTGCAAGGGAGGAGTGCCCTGGAGAGTGCTTGGGATGTAAAAGGCAGTGATGCCTTGTAAAAAATTGTATGGAGTCTCCTGTTGCATATAACTGTGCAACACTTGAAGTAGATTTACTTTAGAAGCATGCAGTCTGTGGTAGAGGGAACTTTTCTTGGTGATAACCTGTGACAATGTGAGTAAGGTAAAAATCAATTATGAAAGGAGTCTTTATTTGCATGGGCTTTATAAACTACAATCTTGATCTCAGTGGCTTCAGCCATTCTTTCGTTGCTTTGTTTCAGTGTGTTACAGAATGTATCAGCTAAGAATGTTACCTTTGCTTTAAAAAAACAAAACAAAACAAAACAAACAAACAAACAAAAACTTAGGAAAATAAGGGTAAATCTGATGATATATTTCTTTCAATCCGATCATTAAACTTTTTGCCAAGTTCCATCCTTGATGTTTTCAGACACCAGAGTATAAAGAGCTTATTGTGGAAGGAATTCCCATTTTATCATTCACTGTCAAAGATGTTTATTGTGAACATAATATTCTGATAATATAACAGTTCTCTTTTTACCCTGGTTTTGTAGATCAGTGAAATGAAAACTTATACCAAGCTCTGTGGGTAAAGAATTAAACATTACATAGTAGGAACCTGTAAGGTTAGATGGAAATGTTTCTACCAAAACCGCTTGCATTCCGTGATTTCTTATGTTTTCTCTAAAATTTACTCTCTATATTCCAAAAAATAGGTATGATATTCTGATATTCCCTCTGAGTAAGAGGAATAGTAGGCAAAAAATTTGAGATGATGACCCAGATTACTTGCAGAGTCAAAATTTATTTACTGAAGAGGAAATATTTCACTGGTGTTTTCAAAGATTTTATATGTGGAAATTGATTGTCAATGTTTAACTCTTAGCAGAGAATGAAATGAAATCCCAGACTGGGCTCCTGGAGTCAGGGGTAGATGGGAGCTGGATGCAGGAATGCATGGATTCAGGAGGGAGTGGATCGGAATCAAAGGCAGAGGAACTGACTGAGTCTTCCTAGGACTCCAGGCATGGATGGAGAGCTTGATGCTTGTGATCCCCCAAGTTTATCCTGAGCATGGGGTGGAATACTTTGATCAGTTTTGGGTCACCTGCCTGGTCCTCTCCTCCCCACAGGAGTGTTACAGGTGTGACCCCTTTCCTCTCTTTTGTTTCCAGTGTGTAAGAAATTTTCCAGAGACAAGCAGTAACCTGGCCTTCTACAGGAATAATTATAAGCAAGAGCCTTTCTGCATGCTATTCTTCAGAAGTAACTATAAATAATCAAGCATTATCAGTCATAGAAGCAAACACTGTCTGAAAAACATTCTATTTCAACAAGTGCAGTTAATTAGAAGACACTTCTCTGAAAAGTAAAATTACTAAACAGAAAACTGGTTCTGTCCTGGCTCACATGAGGGCATGAAAGAATCTTCGCAAAAATAGACTTCTTCCATGAGTGCAGCTTCCTTGTGCAAGTTGTGTTGTGTCATAAAGTAAGCATTTCCCTGGACACTTTTTGGTGTACCCTATATTGTTCAGTTTTCAAAGGACTTAATAGATCTGTTTACTTTTAAATAACTTTGATGTAGCTATTCCAGCATGTGATCCTTCTAAGCATCCAAGCAGCATTGTTTACTCAGTGGTATGTTCCTCTTTCTAGAAAGGTACATAAATAGGCAAAGGCAATGTACACTTGGGTCACTTTGGTGAGGTCTGTGTCCTATCTGCTTCTGAGTGTTGTTCTGGCAATTTAGAGAGAAGAATGGTTATTTCCTCAGCTTGGTAGCTCTCTGCCATCACTGGCTTCCAAATACCTCTCCAGACCATCCAAATCATTCTGAAGACAAGCAGCCTTCACAGTGAAGAGAGATGCAGAGGAAACAAGTTCAGTTTGTTTTTACATTTCTATTCTGCCAGAATGGCTGGTCTTGACAATTATTTTTTTTTTATTCTTTTTTAAAGCAAGGGGCAGTGGAGACAACAAAAATCCCTACAAAGCTGTGGAGTAGTCTGTTGTTAATTACAAGAACAGGATTTCAGTCAGGAATTTCACTTACCAAGATTTTACAAGGTTATTTCTGTGATACAAAATTATTTGAAAACTAAGGTGCAATCCATAACATTTTATGCATATTGTAAACATTATCCTGCTTGACTGATGGTATAAATCATACTGCAGGACTTTGCATAATATTCTTCCCTTCACTGAGGCCATAACCACTCTATTACCCATTCAGAGTCAGAGCTTATAGCCTGCATATTTCTCCAGCAGGACAGATCCTTCAGAGCTTGTTGGGTTTTCTGCCAACTAGAAATAACATTTACTAAGTAAAAAGGCTGAGAGGATGGACCACTGCTTGTCAAGGAATTTAAAAAGTCAGGGGTCAAAAGAATATCATTGAAGAGGGAGCCTTGCAATGAATGTTAGCCAGTTGTTCCTTCAGCTGAGCCTGGGACGCATACTTGGTTTTGCTACCTGGATCATATCTGTCTACAAACAGAATCTCTGTTTTAAAACTAAATAATAAAACCTTAAGAATGGTGATCTGAATCCAGAATAGTGATGCCTGTTGGATTAATTTCCTAATTTTCAGTCAACATACGAGTACAATAAAGAAAGAGAAGTTTTTATAATGGCTAATGAGCTCCATTTCAAGATGTACAAGCAAATGTATTTAAGCAAAATCTACTTAGAGAAGCTTTCTTGCAATTTTTATATGTAGAGGCAGGAAACTGTAATAATCCTGACTTAAGTCACCAAATTGCAATGAAAGCAGAAAGACTTTCTGGTATTTGTATCTTTAGAAGAAAACAACTTGTTAGTGTCTATGATGCTGCACTCACTGAGTTTTCTGTCCTGGAAAAAAAAAAAAAAAAAAAAAGGCAACACATCAGTATATCTTTCATTTACTTCAGAGACCCATGTTGCCCCACACAGCTGTTTCTTCATTGCCACTTGCAGGAAGTTTTCACCCTCAGACTTCATAACTGAACAAAAGTCTCCTTGTTTTGGAGGAGAAAGCAAAAGTCACAGGATTTTTTTCTGTTGCTTTTTCTATTTTCCTACAGTACAAATGACAGTAGAAGCAACTGATGGAAAGTAAAGCATTTCCAACTTGCACAGTTCCCATTTTGTTTGCACAGTGACATTCTGGTACCTCTCTGCTAATATCATTCTGCTTCTTACTCCAGAGAAAGTCCCAGGATTTTAGTGAGAACAAATGAGAAATAAATAGCTTCTGAGCAGCAGTAAAAGGACAGAGCATGGAAACAGCAATATAAATCTTGTCTGGAAAGGTAATTTTTTAATCTAAACCTTTCAATGTCAATAGGTATTTTTAAATTAACAGTATAATCAGTATTAAAGGTGAAACTTCCATTTTGTCTCTCCAGCCTTTAGCAGAAGCTTAACAGCACAATGAGGCTTTTTTTCCCCCTCTGTTTTTGTTTTTACAAGGTATTTATACAAGAGCTTTGTCCTTCTGATATTTAGGGATTACTAAAGGTGAATTTTTTGTGCTCAGTTCTGTCTGTGGTAGTCAGCACCAGGACAAGTTTTATAACAGGCTCATTTTCTACAATCAGAAGGAAAGCAAGACATAATCTTGTTGCATCAAGACATGCAACAAACAAACAAACAAAAACTCCACAATTATTTGTCTGTTTCAGAAATATTTGAATGCAAACAGAATAGGAGCTTCATGATATCTAATCTGCTCAAATGAAATTTTTCAGTTTGTTAACTTCTCTGTGTGGTAAAAAGGCCTTTTATTTAAGTATAAGCAAAGAACTTCCCTAAAACTATCAGAGAAGACCAGAATCTCTCAGAAAAACTGGTGCCATTGCTGTGCTCACATCTTACTGACTTCCCAGACATTTGTCGAGTTTTTATAAGCATTAATCCCCAGAGTTTGCCAGTGGGATACAAAAAGGTTATCACTGTTTCCAATCTATAGATCCTCTGAGGAACAAACTCTGCTTCTTGGCACTTCAGAAATAAATTTCTCCTGCCCTTTTCCCTGCCATTTCCCTGATCCCTCATAAAGCAGCTCAGCAGAGGGCAAGATGCAGCCCATTATATTTTAACAATGCAGCTCGTTATTATTTCTCTTATCCTTTCATTGCAACTCTCTGGCTGTTTAGGTGTCAATTCCCAGGAAACTGCCAAGCTTCAGAATATGTATTCATTAAGGGCACAAGCCAGCTACCCTTTGAAGTATTCTGCCAAATAAAAGGCCTATCCCACTAAGATAATAATTGTCCAGGTAAATTGTAGGTAGACTAAAGCGAGGGAGCAGGCCACTAAAAGGCATCTCAGCAGCTCATAACAATACCTCTCTATGGAACTGACATTTGGGGAACAAATAGCACCTGAAAAACAGTTTGAGATTAATGTGTGTGGCTGTTGAAAAACTAACTGACCACTTCCAATTGACAGTAAGTACAAGTACTCCCAAGAGACACAAAATGGCCATTTAAGTCTTGATGCAGCCATGGCTCTTGTGATAAATCCCAAATCAAAATAGGAAAGAAAGTTTATTTTCTTTCTCATGGTTTCTTTGAGCTGAGAACAGTGGCACAGTGTGTGGTGGAGTAGGCATTGTGGAGGGAGTGAAAGTCCCAGAATGAAAGGTGAAAAGATGCTGCCAATATGAAAACAAACCTGCAAAAAAGTGAGTTTTAATAAATAACCTAAGCTAGTCTGTATCTTGGCATGATACCTTTAAAATGCAGCTATTTCCCAACATCAGCAAGATGTTACTAGGTGCTCAGATTCCAGACAAAAAGGGCCATATGTGCATCTCACAGAACAATACAAGTTTTAAAGACTGTATGATAAAGTAGTGACTTGGGGTCGATCAGTAATCATTCCTCTCAACTGGTCTACCCTATATATGATAGGAAGCAGAGTCAAAACTATTGCTCTTTGTCTCAGCTTTCTCTGGATATCCCTTATTCAAGTCTCCCTCTGTATTTTTATAGCAAGAACACTTACTCTCATTTTCTGCCTTCCTTCCTTTGCTTTTCATCCCATTTCAGTTACCAAAAGCTTAAAACAAGGCTAAAGAATTATTTGGCTCCTATTTAACCCTACATTTTAGCAAATGACATGATACTGAGCAATGCTGTGTGAGACTCCCTTTTTAACAACTTTAGCAGGATCGAAAGATTTTTGTGGTCAAATTTGACTATAGTTTTCCCTGAGCTTTTTAGAAGCCAAAAGCCAACTGTATGAAAGAGGTTCCAGTCTGACCTGATACAGAGACCTGTTGTATTTTTCTGCTTCAGCTATTTCTTTCTACTCTTAAAAACACATAAAAAGAATAATCTGCCTCCAGGCTCAGAGAGGACAGAGAATTTTTTTCCCCAAACATGGCCAGGAATAACATCTGTGCACAGGAAGATGCAGATGCATTGCATCTCCCATTACCTAGCAGCAGGGATGGATGAGTCCTGCAGGTGAGAGTAGCCCCAACATCTGGCAGCCCATCTGTTACCTGCAGAATAGGCTTCTTCTGTACATGATTGCACATTAGGCTCATTCCTATCAATGGCTTATATGGTTCCATTTTGGGAAGCCAAAATTGGCAACTGTTTCTTAAAGCAGGCTTTTCCATTTAGAATAAGACCTTTGGCTCACTTGGAATGGAGTAGAGTAGCAGACAACAAAGTAGAAATTTTTTTCATAGCATTTTTCACTGTATCATTTGTGTGATTCAGATCTACCTTGGATCTCAAAACTCTGAGTCTACAGAAAAACTCATCAAACCTGGTTGGACATCTGTGACCTACTTCCTACTCTCCTATCTGGATGTTTTCTACACAGTCAAATCATCCACATTTCATGTGTTCAAATGCAAACATTACAAGGCATTTTCCCAGATTTTTCCATTTTCAACAAAAATTTTGAATTTTAAGATTTACACATCAGTTTTTTACTGTTTGCAACACAAAACAGTAAGACGAAGGATGTGGTTTCGTTATTGGTTTTAATTAAAAATATTATGTTCTTTTGTGTGCATGGCTGTGAGACCTGCACTTTCTGACATCTTATCACCTCAGTTTTTAGTCCAAATATTTTGCTATTTTAATTACATTCTAACTTGACCTGCTAATATTTTCTTTCCTTTTAATCCCCATGAACACTTGACAATTTCTTCTGGTTGTCCAGAGTTTAAATAATGCAAACTCAGGCTATGAAAATGTAGAAGAAAGTGAACAGAAAGGCATTACATAATTCTTGAGGATTTAGTAAATATTCCTATAAATAAATAAATAAATATTAAATAAACAAATAATGAATTTAAATAAATAAATAATGAATAAATGAGCAGGCTGCTACTTTTGGGATCTCTTTTAGATAGTGGGCAATTAAACAAGGCAGTTTTCAATTAGAGAGCTTTTAGTTCATCCAAATTTTAAGACACAAGAGAAGACATTGTGGGTTGCTTAAGGTTTCTGTGTAGTAGAAAGTCTTCTCCCCAACTTGTACAGAAGCTGCTCCTGACTATGAAGCTTTGCTTATGATTTTTGTGAATCAAAAGTCAATCAGATTGTTCTAACCTAAATCCCATTCTTATGCTGGAAAAGCAAAAGAGAGTGAGAGGATCTGAACTCAGTGAAAGAAGTGGCAGTGTTTCATATTTCTGCTTTGGGCAAAGGCAGCCCTCAACTTCTCAACCAGCCTTATATAGCTGCTGGGTATCTGATAGCTTTGTGGCACCCCTAAGAGTGAGATCAAAAGGTGGAAGAATTTTTTGTTAAAGGAGTCAGACCACTGAGGCTGACTGTCTCTCACTTTTGCAAAGGGATGGAGAAAAATCAGGAATGTCTCATGTTTAAAGCCTGAGCTGAAGGAATGTGCACAGAAGTTTAAGCTGAGTCTGTCTCTAGGAAGTGATTTCCACTGGGAACTCAGAAAGATAAATTATTTATAAACACTTGCCTGAAAAGGCCTAAAGATTTCTAAGCATCAATGAAGTGTGGATGACTGAGCACTAGGCTGGAAGTCATGTTGCACTGCTGATCTTAATTATAACCCTGTCCCCCTTTCCTGATCTTGGAGGTCAGTTCACCTTCTGGGTTCAGTTTCACCTTTGCAAATTGAAGGTAATGCCAATGGTCCTTCAGCCTCAGAGGGACAGTGAAGATGAATAGTGTAGTGTTTATTGTACTGTGAATATGTAAAATCCTTTTCCATTTCAGATGCTTGTATATTGTTTTAAATGCATGGAAGAACAAAACCCACAGTAGATTTCTGTGTCTTTGATCAAAGAAACAGTTTTGGAGACAAAGCTGGAAACTGTAACTTCAACTAATGGTGTCCTAAATAGTCTGTGGCCAATGACCACTTTTCGTTCTGTTTTCCCTTTAGAAAGCTATAGTAGAAATCTCCATCAGCATTGGACCCTATTCCAGATTTTTTAATGAAAATAGTCATGTAGGCATATGTTCATGTAGCTGGATCTCCATATCCACTGTGGATATCCCTCAAACATCTCCATGCTTTGTTTTCTATATAGCCTTGATGCCTGTGTTTGAAACATTACAAGGATGAGTATTACTGTATTGATGTGACTCTTCTTGGTCTTACTGGTGTATTTGCATTTGGTGCTGTGTACATGGCCCTGCTGATGGTGGCAACATTATGCAGATGGTTGCCAGAGGGGTTGGATTGCCCTTGATTTCTAATTTCACCTGATCTTGAACTGATGTTCAGCTGGCTTCAGGGCATTTTAATTATCAGAACACTGTCTATTGCACCGACCATCTTGTCTCATTGCTGGCATCATTTGTGTTTGTCTCAGCCTATCAGATCTTCCTCATTAACTTCTGCAGTAATATTCAGACAGAAAGTCCTAGGAATTCTTCCAGCTAATCCTCATTTTGGCTACTGACCAAATAAGGTTTTACATGACAACTGTAATTGCTTCATTTGTATGGTATTGATCTGCCACTAGGCAAAACACAAGGCAGATTTTCACTAGGGATCAAGTTATGCAGTATTTATTGTTGGCATTGCAGTGGCAGCTGGAATTCCCACCTGGAGAATGGACCCCCTGTTTTTTTCTCTTGATCTCTGATTCTAATTAAAATAATGAACTTCAAAGTGCTGGTATTATAATTAGACCAAAGCTTAAGAAACCATCTCTTAGCAGGAATATTTCAATTTATTCCTTCTTTCTAATCCTTCTCTCTGAAAAAAATCAGTATGGAGTCACCAAGAAGCATGTAGTGTTACAGAAATCTCCCATACCTCTTTTCAGTCTAATTTCAGATGTGGTAACAGTGTATAAGCTGTGCAGATATTCTGAAGTAGTGGCTGTTGGGGTTTCTTTGTTTTTGTTTTTTCCAATTGCAGCTGCTGGGAAGATAGCAGAAGTTACATAGAGTTTCAGGATCATCTGGACCAAATCTTCTAATATTGTTTATGTGAGCTGTCTCAGCACCCCATTGAGCTGGGACTTAAAACTTTCTCACACTGTATTTTTTCTGACACTGTGGATCTGCTACAGTTACCCATGTCTCTGACACTCTGAGAACAGTTAAACACAACTCATTTTCTATGAATCTTTTCTTGAAAACATCTCAGAAACTTCAGCTAGGACAGGGGACTTAATCACTTTGTATGGAGAATCTTAAGCTGATGGTTAAAGTAGTTTATGAAACAACACATGCAGGGGTACTCAGTTTAACATATTCACTTGCATAAATCCCTCCACTCCTGCTGGGGTTTTTGACCATGTCTTGATCTTAAACTGGCATCTTACCCCGATCAGTTACTGCTATGAGGTCTTGCTACTTGAAAGGATGAAAATATAGCATCAGTATAAGGAACAGAATAACTGTACAAGACTATGTCAAATGCATATAGTTCCTCTTATTCATCTCATCATTACAGGTTCATAAAGGGTGAGATCCTACCTGGAATAATAGAAAATCGGAGCAGTCTGGTAGTGCAGTTTCTTCAAACACTGTCAAATTTGAATGAGTCTCCAAAAATGCCTACATTCAATCCTACACTGAGAAATGCCTCGAGTGTATTATAGTAGCTTCATACATTTCTATAGCTCATTGAGGCATGGTGGTCGTTAGGAATCAGAAAACATAATTTTTGCAATGAGTCCAATAGGATATTTTACTTTCCAAGATTTGTAGCAAGTCAGCAATGAGTCCTGACTGTTTCTGGAGGTTACAGCAACATTTCTTCTGGAGACAGGCAATTCAGCCTCAGGCTGGGTCTTCCTGTAGACAAAAGCTGTGAAATGCTCAGTCCAAGGCACAATATTTCTGCCACTGCTGGGACATGTTGAATGGAATGACAAATTAGAAGCTGCTGAAACATCTGCCACCTTCTTTGTGCTGGAAGATTTAGATGTAGTAAAATCTTTCTCTGTGCATAGTGTCCAGGGTCTCTTATCTTAATAGACTCTCTAGTGATTCACCAGTCATATCAAATGAATTTAGGTGCATACAAAGAAGGAAAAACTTTCCAAGTTTTAAGGAACCACACCTATTTCTACTCAGTAAGCACTGAGTTTCATCCAAAAGAGATTTGTTTTTTCCTAGACTCATTCTAGGTGAAAATAGTGACTCTGTGGCATTCAGAAGCATGAACTTAAGATGCCTTACAAATATGGCTACAGTATTATGTAAAGGGAAATTTAAATCTATGGAATAACATCATTAATGATGAATAATGTTTTCAAACTCATTAAAATCAACTCACCCATTCAAAAAGCAAGTAGATCATTTGTGCAGAGAATGAACTGCAGCATCTGGCTTTTCGTGCAGATGGAGTGGCATAAGGAATCTCAATGACACATGCCTGGATAATGTCATATACCATCACTTAGAGACCTGCACTTCTGCAGTCTGGGTAGGAGAGGCAACAGACAGCAAGAGATGTGGTAGAGCTCCACTGCTCTGGCCCCCACCACATGCTATTACTCCCCAGTTTTCAGCAGCACTAATCCAACACTGGTGGAAACTCTGCCTGGCACTGAACCACATCCTGTGCCCTGCCACCAAGCTGTGTCTGTGCCAATAATACCCTTTTCTTTCAGCTGGGGCTCCCTAAATTTAGGAGTTACTGGAGACACAGGTGAAACAGCATCCAAACACCATGCTGCAAGAAAGCCAAAGATGAGATCTCCTTTGCCCAAGGTGTAAAAAGACAAAAGACTTTCTGCCAGCCACACCAAAGGTGTATATTACCCTGTCAGAAAGCACTGAGTATGTACAATGTATTTAGAAACGTTCATTTCACACATTTAAAATTTAAAAATGCCACTTTAAGTGCTTTCAGCAATAGCGGATTTGTAATAATGTAAAGACATCCAGATTCCTAATGTTTCTAAGGTGAGAGGGTTTTGGGGCAGTTGGAAATGGGCTGAGCTTATAATCAGATCAATTGTGCAGTGTGGAGGCAGAGGCAGAGCTACATCAGTTCTCAAACACTTTCTAAAATCTCACTCAAGCCTTTGAAACTTGTATTTTGAGTTCAGGTGTTGGACTGCAGCAGCCTATTCACAAAATCCTGTTTATGCTGCAACCAGCAAGAAAAACTGTACTTTAAAAAATGGTATTGCTCAATGAGAACATCATTAGGTAGTCATTACAAAAATTAAAATAGCTCAGAGTTGAAAGTGGTGTTTCTGCTGTTTTTTTGCTAAAAACTACATACCGAACCAATATGAATAGTTACTCTTGAGACCATTTTATGTGTTTTTTATTTACAGTAAAGCTTTGCATAAAGCAGAGGAACAAGCTGAGTTGCCTTCCTTAGTCAATTGCTGTTGTTTTTACACAACTAAAATATATATTTAATTGCTGGTGTCAAGAAGTGTTTGCATACTGTAATTGGAATATCTTGCTGCAAAACAGCTTTCAATTTATATAAATATTTTTAAACTACAGTCATCAAACCTCTAGCTGGTGTAAATTGTCAGAACTTATTTGAATTCAAAGTAGTTATGGCAATTTTTAGCAGCAGTGGGTCTGCTGTTAATTGGAACTCCTGCTGATCCTCAAGGTGTCAGTTTGGTTCATATTTGTTTACAAAGCTCAGTTCAAGTAACTAAGATGAATACTTAGGATATACAATAGGAACTATAAATACTCAATAGTCCTGGAAATTAACTACCTTATTTGGATGGCTAAATGAGCAGCATTATACTTATTTTAATTAGCCACAATTAAAATGTGTTTGAGCACTGCTTTGAACTTCCTGTCTCTACAAAGAATAACAATACATACATACTATAAAATATTTTGAGATATTATTCTGGAAGAGGTGTTTTAAATTCAGTTGGACAGGGGATTTTAAACTACATTTATTAATGCTATTAACTTCTAATGCACCACAAAACTTGCCCATGGCTTTTTTGCAAGAGTTTTGGCTTTCTTCAGGCCTCAGAGATACATGGATTTTGCAAGGTGGAAATCAAAGGCCACCCACTGTCCTGCTGGATCCTCAGCTGGGCCTGGAGACCCGGTTGATATGGCTCTTCATGTCCTTTTTCTGATAAACGTGTATATAGTTACGAAAGAGTTTAGCAGGAAAGGTTGAGACACCCACTGCAGAAGAGCTAATATTGCTGTAAAGACTCACAACTTGAATACTAATATTTATTTAGTATAAATGCTGGACAAGCTATCAGAGCAAATACCAAGAACTCTGTTTTGCTTGAACTATCATCTGCACATGACAAAGTCTTGATATGGTCAGTGATTCAGGATTTAAAAACAGATTTCTTTCATACAAACAGCATTACAGCATGCAAACCTTTTCAAACCCCAGTAAAAAAATTCGTATAAATTTTTTAATGTGTTTAAAAAAACATGATTCCCAAGTTGGCACGTTGACATGAAAACTTAGGTTGCTTTTTTCATAAAAATGCTCTTGCATTAGCACTCTCTTTTAGATCAATTTTTGCTATTGATCCTTCAAGCCTTCTGAGTATAGAATGATGTAAGCTTTGGCTACCTCTGCCTCATTAACAGAGTAGTTCTTTCATTCCTAATTTATTAAACATATTCAGCCAGTGCCATACAGCTTTACATTTAATTTCTCTTGATGAATTGTCCAACACCCTTACACTGCACTGCATTTGTGTCAAGATCCAAACTGCCATCAGCACTTTTCAAAACATGGCTAAAATTAACAGGTCAGAAGATGGGCAGGTTTAATGTTTTTGTTCGGAAATGATGCATTATAATTTTCCCTATCAAAAATCATTTGAAGATATTACATGAACAAGCTGTCCTAAATGCACCTGCTTGTCTTTCATTAGGTGTGCCTGAGACAGATCCTCAGCTGCATCCAGGGAGCACAGGGCTGTGAGGTCAAGGGAGGCTTTCAGGCAGCTTTGGCCTCCTCTCCTCAGTCCACCTTGGCTGGATACAGATTAGATCATGGGAGGCTAACTGCAAGTCACATCACTGAAATAAGGTCATTAAGCTGAGCTTTACCTGGCTCACACTATGCCTCTCCAGGCTGCACCAGGAGTTCTGAGGAGCTTGACTGGGAGACAATTGGGTGGGCAGGTAGCTGCAGAGAAAGCCATCCAAAGTGCAGGGAAGAAAATGAGCTTTGAGCTGTTAGAGATGCACCATCAATTGCTGACACATCTCTGGTTGTGACATTGTGATCTTGAGAAAGCTTGTCCCTCCCATGTACTCTTTCTGTAGGTGCAACTCCACATCCATGGCTTCACTTTCTGTTGTTGCTGATCCCCCCTTTTTTTCCAGACACAACTTATATAGCAGTATGTATACAACCAACTGGCATGACAAAGGAGCGAGGGATTTTACTGGAATAAAATGCAAATCACTGCCTTTTGCCAGTTGATCCATACTTTGTGTCTGGCTCACCCCTGGTGCATTGATCACATAACATTCTGGTACTCTTCATTTGAAGTCTGCTGTACGTTCAGAGAACCTAAGGTTAAAACAGAGGTGGCATCTCACCACACAATGTGACTTCTGAGTGATGGAGGGATTTCTGAGGCTTTCAGATTGTTGTGGGAAGGATTTGTGAAAGGCCTTTTGGAGGGACAGGATCTCTGCTGCTGCCTCAGTAACTCCTGTGGGGGCACCAGGGACTCTGGGGTGCTAATGCTATGGCTGCAGTTTAAACAAAGCTGCCTCTGTGTACGTAGTCTCATTAGTGAGTCATGGTATTTTTGCACATCCTGCTTGTTCTTTTTTCCAACAAACAGCATCCCTGACACTAAGCAGTGGAACAACAGTGCCGCTGTCTGTAAAGATAACAGCAGAATTTCACCAAGAATCTGCCCAGGATTCAGGGGACTGTTTTGCTGTCTAACGTGCCAGTTACACAGGATTTATGAGGCTAAGTTCAGGAAAGGGATTCAGGGAAATGTCAAAGCTGTTTAAATAGCGAACACATTTAATTTTTCCTGGCAAATCTCTACCAATTGCCTGAAAGATTGTTCTTAAATGCTCTCAGCAGAGATCCTGCCACTGATGTAATGAGTACTTAGGGACCTGTCTGTGCTTTTACACCATTTAGTATTCAAAACCATACATTCTGAGACCTGACTTGATGGAGGCAATCTCCTTTGCTACCAAGGTTGACTCCTGAACTGCATTCACAGATAGTGCTGAGCTTTGATGATACATTCATCCTGTGAAACACTGTGCACCCAAATGATTTGAGAGGTGCAAAACTTAAGACAAAACGCAGCTGTGCCAGAGTGTGGATACTTATTCAAGTCTTCATTATGCTGGGAAAAACTTTTTCTACCTGTTGCAAGCATTCATGCTCTAGGCATTAGGCTGTTGAAAACAGGCTTGATCTTACCATGAAGGATAAATTTCTTGCTTTAGTTTCTGGTTTCTTAGAGATTCTGCATTTCTATTCTGAAACAGATGTTTGAAGTGGTGTACAAGGCAGAATGTGGTGCTCTGTCCCATGCTGTTCCCCTAGGGGTTTCTCAGCAGTGCCCATGAGTTTGGCTGCTGTGATCGCTAGCCTGTACCTCTTTCTCATTCCCTCATGGTGCAGGGATCTTTGTGTGGGTTTACCAACCTTGGAATGCCTCTCCTCTGGTTTATTATGTAGTCACTACGTACCATGGTGGTGTATGCCATAGCATTCAGGTCATTTGTTGAATGCCTGCCTCAGTGCTTTGTATGGACTGAAGTGCGAGGGATGGGTCATCTATGAAGCAGTGACTCAGGCTCACTGGAAGTCAAAGCAGATCTCTCTGACAGCTTCTCTGTGCTTAGGGCAAGCACCCTACTCTGATTCTGTTTGGGGGGCAGATGAGTTACCCCTGTCTGAAGCCACAGATGTTGTTTTGCAAAGGACTAGGCACTTGCACTGCCTTCTGTCTTTGCTGTTTTATCTTTTGATAACTGTGTAAGGCTTATCTGCAATGGGCACAAACAGGCTCTTTTAAAAAAAGAAGTGACACTGATTAACATTTTAAACTGCTTATTACTATTTATTTATGGGGAGATGGAAGGTGATTTTAAATGAGTGAGAATGATTTAATTCTCATCGTTTTTCACACTGTAACTCTATAGGCAGTTTAAAAAAAAATCTGTGATCCATATATTGAAATCACTGTCCATGCACTCAAGTAATCATGAAGGGAAGAATCACTGCAACACAAGGGCTGTAGTTCTGGATGGATTGGCTTGACTAATTCATGTGAGGACTCCATTTTCTTCTGAGTAATGGAAAAGGCAGGATGGTGCAGTGACAGCAAAACTGTCAAATATTAAAGCCCTTGTATGCTTACTCTTGCAAATATTTCAATTCTTTTATTGAGGAACACATTGCTCTTCAGCAGGAGTTTTGATTGTGTGTGGTATTGAGTATACAACCCTATTTTTAAATGATGAACGAACGCTTTCTGCCACAGATACTCAACTCTCAAAATTCCTTCCTCTGTGGCAGAATGAATCACTGTCTTGGATGAACATGAGTGATCTAGCCTGGCTCTGAGGTCCCAGGTCTATGATTTTCAATGCAGTCACCCCTGCACCTATCAAGATCTCAGTTACATTTCTGTGGGAGACAGAGCAGTGTTGATCAAAGGTTCTCTATCTTTTGCTGACCAGAAGGAAACTTTATTTCCACATGTTGAGGTGAACCTGGATAACAAAGCAACAGAGAAAGCAGTGTGAGACTAACCTGGTTTTACATGGCCTATCAAACATGATGAGGACAATACCGTGTTACATTTACAAACAATAGTTTAATTTCAGAGCAACGATTGCAGCTTAAATCCACATTTACTTCTTCATCCTTTTTATTTTCATTTCTTGATTGTGCTGTGAAACTGTCTGTGGATATGGCTAAAACCCCAGCTAAATAACCCTCTCATGAATGGGTTTCATGTGTTTATTTATTACTCTAGGATTACTATCAACCAGCTGCAGCTTTTCTAAATGACTGTGTGAAAATTTTCCTTGATAGTCTTTAATACTTTGAAAGACAAATTTGAATATTTGGCAAGTGAAGAAGCTCTTTCAGCATGGGTAGGAAACATGAGAACATATCAGCTCAAAACAATCACTTAGTTTTTTTTATTCATCTTAGAATAGCCAGATAAAAGGTCTAAGTAGACACTTGAAAAGCTCAAGAAAAAAAAAAGTTGTAATTTATGAGGTAACATCTTCACCTAAAATAGAGATTGGAAAAAAACTCTCTAGGGACTTTAGCATAAGGACTTTTTCTAATTCAGTGAGTTTCAATGTTGTTCATACTTGAGAGACTACAATTTGGAGGAAATAGTATGAAGTATTACGGACAGACTGATTGATAGGGCTTCTCATCTGCTTTAAAATAAGACTGCTTTAAAATAAGGCTCATTGAATTGAGAGTTAGTGTTGTTCCTTGAGATAAATCTAATTTTTCATGGGAGTGATCACTCCTGCCCACATCTGTATCACTGTCAAAGCAGCTGTTTACATTTTTGCTACCCAGTGTGACAATTAGACATAGCAGCACTAAATCAGACCTTGTTCTGGTTCCTGTTGAAGGGAGAAAGAGTTTGGCATTGACTTTGTAGTCAGCAGGCTCAAGCTATGTATCTAAGCCATTTTCAGAATAATGTTTCTCAGCATCAAAGCCATAGTGTTTCTAAGATCTATGGGCCAGTACCAATGTAAAATCTACAGTTAGTGGGTTGGAAATTTGGCTATAAAGTGGCAAGGCTGGCCACATAGTTACTTTTCTGAACAGGGCAACCAGGCCAAAAGTATGGGCTTTGAGCAGAAAAAGCTGAGCAGGAAAAACTTGTAGTGACTATGCCTGGTTCAAAAGCAGCTGCTTCCAAGACCAAAAGGGACAAATGAGCAATTTCATTCCAATTTTGTGATTCTCCTTTCCCTCTGGAATGTGAACCTTAATTAGAGCACTTAAACAGAATCGCATTTGTCAACCTGGCTGCTAAATTCCCCTCAAAACTTTAGCCACAAAGAGTAGTCTGTTATCATTCCCACTACAGCCTACAGTTCTCATTTTCACTTTGAGGGGCAGATAAGCAACTACTGTATCTGTATTGAAGATCTCATCTAAATGGAACTCCAGTGAGACTGAGTAAACTCAGATCTAGATAGACAGTTCCCAAACTTCATGACCATCCAGCAAAGACCTCTCCTGGTCCAGCAGAAACTATGAAAAGCTGTTACCAGACAGTAAGGTGTGTTCTAAAGCTGGCATTTGTCCCACAAATGGGTCAATGCTGTAAGGAATCCTCCATAAGCTGTGAGATACCATTGACTGTACCTGTTTTCCAGGTACATTTTCTTTCCTAATGAGTGAGAGAAAAATTTCCAGAAGGGACCCTCCAGGGACCAGAGACCAACTGTCTATAGAGAGGGTGAATCACAAGTCCCCGTGGCTTCTGATGCCATAAGATCTGATGGAGCCCTGCCAGTATAGGATTTCTGTTCTCCAACCCTTCTCTGAATGCTTTGAAGGTGTTTCATCCTCTCATGATTGATGGTGGGAAACTGCCACTGACAGACAAAGCTCTCAACAGATTCCCCTCAGCCATGCCAGACAGATCCTGACATCATTAAAGAAATCCAGAGAGAAGCTTTATCTTTCTGAGACACATACTGTTCCTGAGGAGCAGCAGTTAAGCTATTGACACCTCACTCTTTGCAGATGAATTGTGCTTCAAGGAAAGATGCTGATGCTCCACATGCCTCTGCAGATCAGCAAGCGAGCCTAAGCAGACACACACTAGAAGAAAGAGTGGATTTGTCTGAGAGGCATGGATGCACTAGGGACCTTGGAATATAAAAAAATTATATAATAATAAAATATTATTATGAGTAGATATTAATGTAGTTGTGTACCATTAGAATATGTGACTGCTGAGGCTCTTAGTAATAAAAATAGGAAGCTGTAAACTTAAACAAGCATAAATGATCCTTGGGAGGCTGCATAAATGCCTCAGCAGATGAGTTATCAATTGATTTTAGAATGTCATATAGTGACTGTAGTTCCTATCATAAATCCAAGAACCTTACATTTAGGGTTGTATGGTAGTCTATACTGTCTATCCCCTGCCATCCAGTCTTAGTGGTCTCTGGGCACCTAAAGGAAAACCCCTGAGCATGCACAGGAGCAATGTCATCCTAGGACCAGCTGTGTCCCTTGCTTGCCTGGGCTGCACTTCCAGCAGCCTTGATTTCATCCAGAAGCAGTGATTCTGTGCTTGAGCCTTTGTATTGGCACCCTCCCTCTGACTGCACATATCCAAAGTCTCTCTCAGCTATTTCTCTCATTTGAAAAAATAGCACTTAAATATGAGATGGAGGACAACAGATTCCCGAGCCCTACTCAATCTGTTCTGCCCATGCCACTGTGCTGCTAGCAGTGCAGGGTTTGTCTTTCACTCAATGCTTGCATAACACGTATAAACCCTGCAGTGAAAAGTCTTCAGGATGTCCTGACTACCTGTTTGTACCTCAGCACCCACAAAATGTGCTGCGGTTCCCAGCACCTGAGATTCTGTTTGGCTGCCCTTTCCCCAATTTTCCCCAGAGAGGACGCCCTCAAGCAACACCTTCCTCCCTCACACTGAGAGACAGGGTGATTCCCAGGACAGCCAGGCAGTGCCTGGAGTCATGGCACAACACCAGACCCCAGGGCTTGCATTTCATCTAAGCCTCTTCTGTGCAAAGGACTTTAGAGCCTGCATCCTACCTGTACAGGTGTGCCTCCTGCAGGTGATGAAGATTCCAACAGGCAGGACTCCCAGCACCTCTCTATGCATTGTTGGCTGTTGGCTGCTGTAGGCAGCATGGAAGCTGTGAGCATCCTGTCTCACACCGCCTGTTCCTGGAGCCTCAGGCCCCAGCTTCTATGGGGTCACTGGTGTTCTGTACCTCCAAAAATCTATACCTGCGGCTTTGAGCAACCTGGTGCAGTGGCAGATGTCTGCACCATGCGGGTTAGGACCAGATGATCTTTAAGGTCCCTTCCAACCCAAAGCATTCAATGATTCTGTTATTAAAAACACATGACACAGTGTAGGCTGTCTGGATCTCATCTCTTTAGTATATGGGAGTACATTTTCCCATCTACTTGAGAAGTCAGCCTCAGCCCACACTACACAAGTGTTCTAAATACAGATTCAAATAAATCCATGTAAATAATATATAATTCCAGGCAGAGCTTTACTATCATTTTGCAAAAATTTTTTTGGTTGGTTGATAGAATTTTCTTGTTAAAATCCAAGCCATTATGAAAATCATTTCTACACTGGAAACACATTTTTCGCATTTGAAAGCAACTACAATTATTTGTCCTGCCACAGGCTTTGAAATATGGAAATGAGAGGTTTATTTAGTGTGGGGATCAAGCTTATAAACAGCTTAAGTCCTCATTCCTTCTAACATCTTAACAGCTGTGCAGTTTCTTACAAAATATGTTTTATCGTTTCAAGAAATGCTGTTAACCTCGCAGTTTTAAAACTGAATGAACAAGGCCTCTTGGACAAATTGAAAAACAAATGGTGGTACGACAAAGGAGAATGTGGCAGCGGGGGAGGTGACTCCAAGGTTAGCCTCAATGTCACCAAAAGCGGGTAAACAGTATGTAAAGTAATTGGTGCATCTGCTGGGATTTTACCTGCGACACAACAGCTTCACCAGTAAGACAACACTGCTGGTACCTGTAGCTGAAATCTAGGTGTATGCAATTACTGTCAAAGCAAAAATATTTGCATTTATTTAAGTGTCCCAAGGGGAACTTTCAAACTCGCAAAAAGTCTCAAGTGTGAGATCTTTCACCAGCTTTCAGCAAACTGCATCTTCTGAAATCATGATGGGCCTTTTCCAAGCTTGATCTTGTGAAGAAGTAGTTTAAAACCTTCAGGAGCCATTACCAGCACAGACTTCTTTTCTGCTATATTGTACTATCCAAAAGAATTTTTCAGTGACAGTAAAGGAAAGAGGTGGAAATCAGTGTGACGATTCCTAGCATGGTCCAGACTCAGGGATCCACTATTGACACAAATAATACTGGTACAAATTACAATTTTCACAGGAGTATCCAAAATAAGAGGGCAAATTTCAGCTAGATTGTCTTCATGCTGACATTTTGTGATCTCTTACCAGTTAACTGAAATCCACAATGGTTACATTGGCAGCATTTATCATTCAGGATTTTTAGGCTGAATTTAGCTGCTTATTCTTCCTGCATTTCCATAGCTTCCACACAGCCAGTGGCTCCTCACATATTACTTTTGGGAAACTTCTTTGTGCTGAAAAGAAGCAAAGATGTGGAAGATATTGAAGTGGAGGAGGATGGGGATACTAACAATGCCCCTTCTCTGCCAGGCAGCATGTAATAATATTTATTTATGTGCTTGTGTGTGAACAATATGTAAAAGAATTCTGCACAGATAACTGAGCAACCCCAGAGCCAGTCAGATGCAGATGATCAAACTGACCAATATGTCATACACAGTTCATGCAGCTCTCTTTACAGTTGCCTACATATATTTTTTTCTTACTATTTTCTCTCCTGCTTTAGTCTTCCTTCTCCTCTTCCATGCTGTGTCCTGGCTGCAGGGACCATTCCTCGGGCTGTTCTGCACTCACCCAGAACTGATGTCCTAATCCTCTTCATTTTGCCTTCAGTCCTGCTGCTCTACCTATTTTCTCCCCACCGCTCTGCTCGCCAGCAGTCACAGTTTCAAAAGTGGTCTCTATTTGCTTGCTCAAAGTGCTCAGGCATAGTTGGCCTGATAGCACTTACCTGCAAGTGGAGCAGACACCAAAATCTTGTAAGAAAGTGGAAATGAAAACCATAAATCTCTCACGTTGCTACTATTATATACTCCACCTATGCCTGAACTTTTGCATTACTGGGAGCCAGGTGTTTATTTAATTTTTTCACATCATTAAAACCTGTTTAAAATACCTGTTTTCTTAGGAAAAAGTCCTCACAAACCTGCTGTGGTTGAAAGATGAGATAAAAGCTAGTTAGCAAGATAAGGATGCTTTTCAGTTTCCCTGATTATCAACCACAGGTACTTTGAGTTTCAAAGGAAGGAAAGGACAGCAGCTTATGGTAGAGGGAAAGGTAGGGAGGGCTTCAGCAGGGAAAGAAATCAGGAAGGCACTGAAGGAGTAAGTTTTGTGTGATGGTAGAGGACAGAAAAAAGGATTGTGGGGGGGAATGGTAAAAGAAAGGCAAGTAGCGCAGTCTGTAGAGAACCAAGGAGGATCTGTGAACGCAGGGGAGAGATAGGAACACACTGCCAATGGAAACTGAAAATAGATGACACAGGGCATTAAGGATGAATAGAAAATAATGATCGGCAAGGCAGCATTAGCAGAGGATGTGGAACGTGATAGACCTCAGTTTATGGTCTATAGGACTATAAATAGCCTGCCAGGAGCATTCACCTGATCTCAGGCCTGTCTCTTGCCACACTTTTTCCCAAGCATAGCAAAATAAGTAAGCAGTATCTGTTCATAAGGGCTGGGTATGTAGAGAAGAAGCTCAGTGCTCCTGGGAAGCCCCAGCTCTCTCATGCCCCAACACTGCCCCTGTTCAGTAGCACCAGGCACATTGTGGAGATGAACAGGCATTACCTTGCCTCTCAAATTCTGCATTGCATCAGCATCTGGGCTTGTTTTTTCCAAACTAGAGTTACTCTGGCTCCCCAAAATGTTAGTCATTTACCATCTACAAAATCCATTTTCTTGTTCAGAAACAGCCTTGTAGAATGTGAGCAATTAAAGTCAGTGAGACCATTTCTGTTGAATTAATGGAGTTCTAAATATTTATATGCTAGCAAATGATAATTAGTGGAATAAGAGAGATGCCATGCACTACTGTTGTAAATGTGACAGCTACCAATAAGTCCTGAGTTAAGCTCTTAAGCATTCCTAGCTAATACTCTTTTTCATTTTATGAATTTAAAAAGAACAAGCTCTGAGCTTTGTTAGCAGCTCCAGCCCAAATTACCTGGCTTCCTACTGTCATGAGCAAGAATAATAACATCTCTCTTTTGCTGAAAGAAACACAGCACCTGAGACTTCACTGATAACTGTGCTGTTACTATTTGAGATTCACTAGTCAAAAAATGTGAGTCTAGACACAGAATATCCCTTCATGATAGAACAGAGGCCTATAGAAATCAGGGAGAGCTCAGCAGTTCTCCAAAGCTTTGTGTTGCTCTTTAAAACAAGTTTTCTTCTACCTCCTTTCTGCACTCTTAAAAGGTCATCTCTAGCTTCCCCATTTATGGTTCCCTTTTAGGAACACTCTTCCAAAATTCAGAAAGATGGTTCAGAGTGTTGCCCTCTGTGAACCACCCATGGTTTGGTGGCCCCTCAATGTCCCCAAGTAATTTGAGAACTTTTGAAAGTATTATCCCAGAATTTGACTGTATGTCATCATTTCATGTGATGCATGGGAAGGTATTTAAACACAGCTTCTGCCACTTTGCTCCATTGTTTTTTTAAAAGTGTTAGTGGAAAGAAGCTGTGCTGCTGGAGCTCTCCTTCAGTCTCTGGTGGCAGCCCTCAGGAGAATACAATGGCCTTTGTATTTCATTCAGCAGATGAGGCTGCTCTTACATTTAATTAATGGCTCAGTCATAAGTGGGTAATAAAAATGCTCCTGAAGCATATTCATGATTGCAGTTTTAAAATCTCTGCCCACCAAAATTCTGTATTGGTTTCAGAATTGCTCAGTATTGTAATTTAAATGTTATAACTGCCCATTTGTTGTCCTGAGCACAACTAAATCAGAACTTCATTAACACCATTTTAAAGCACTGTGATTTCCCTGATGCTGCTGCTGCACGATCAGGCCTGAGGCCCTTAAAACCAACCCTTCCAACAGCAAGTGATTGATGACAAGAGAGGAGGAAATCAGTAAGAAGCCAAGAGGGGAGGTAGAAGGGCTGAGAACACAATAAAAAAGTAGGAAAGCAGTGTTCCTGCACTCAGGTTGAGCTGTGCCACCAGTGACCAGCACATGGGTGGAGAGCAGAGTGTCCTGTGCTGTCACATAGCAGCTTTGCACTGCGGTTAGATTCTTCTCCATATATAAAGGATAACATTATTTTTCACATATTATCCCTGTCTGCATTCAAGGCAAATGGAGCCTGTAATAGGGAGATTCTCAGCATCTGTTCACTGGAAAAACTACACTGATTTACACAGACTCTGGCCATTTACTCCAGTAGAAGATTTAGCCCAATATTAGGAATTCAGGAATATAGAAAAATCTGTAGTAAGTTTCCATTGTAATATTGAGTATACAAGACTGAATTTGATGGGAAATCTAATTCTCAGTGCTGGATTTATCCTCTGCACATGACTTAAGTACATGGCTCATGCTCATGTACATCAGACCATACAGATTTTTAGTTCCTATCCCCTGAAATGAATGGGACTGACTGCCAACCGGTTGTGTAGGCAGTGTAGTAACAAGTTGTAGTCTCTGAATATGTGACTGACATGGTCAAATTATGCTTATTTGGAGAGGATATTTTCAAAGAAAGGAAAGACGCTGCAATTTGCATCTTGCCCTGAAAGACAAGGTCATTTAGGCACTTATCTCCCGTGGGAGATGTTAGAAAGCTACTAAAACGAACAAAATAAACAAAACAAAATCTAGAATACACAGAAAGTCACTACACCTGCAGTCACTCACTGTGACTGCAAACAGATATATATGCTGTTATTCTGAAAAGCTTAAGCAAAAGTGTTTCTTTTCAACTTTTGACCCCCTCAGTCTGGGATTCTCATATTGGTCTATGCATTTCCCATCACAGATGGCTGATCTGAAGTGTGATGAAAATCCTGTCCAGAAAGTGTAAAGTATATCTAAATTTAGTTTAAATGTGCCTCGGGTGCCTAGGACTGCCTGAGGGGAGATGCAAAGGGCAATAGTGGGGTGGAGAACAAGGGCCTGATCTCAGACACATCAGTGGCTGCATTTCAGTGAAAAGTGGGAATTGCCTCATCTCAGCTGGCCATTGCCATTGTGTTTGGTTATATCTTGAGGACAGCATGCCAATTGTAAGCATGAAATTGATTGCTTTTCCCAGAGGAAAACTTGAGACAGAGACAATGCAGAAAGAATGACATGAAAAGAATTAGTACTGCAAAGGAGAAGAAATCCCTGCCTGTAGCAGGCTTTGTGTATCTAAACTTTTACTGCTGAAAAATAAGCAAAACTCTGGGGTACATCTGTTTACTGACTTGTCCCAGATTGCTGCTGGTCTTAATAGTTATATACAGTTCTAATAATCATTTTAATCAGTTTAATATTTAAAAACTCCACAGGCTTATGACTTTGTATCTTTGTCATAACCAGCCCTGTTTCGCTGCTGGGATTTAGGACCACTGAAAAGTGGCTGAGTGCCAACACATGGTATGTTATAGATGCTGCCTACCCAACTAGCATGAATTATTTCATACTTGTACTAGAAGCAAGCAGAAAATCATATTGACAGGCTACTTGCCATTATCCCAAACTACTACCCACATATTCCACAAATGTGCGACTCATATTCCACCATTAACCTGCACAACCTCTTCCCAGAAAGCCTGGAGACAAAATCTAAGTTTCAATACCAAAAAAGGTCTCTCACCCAACTGTAGCTTGTAAAAGATTGTCATTTCAGCAAGGCACCAAGTCTTCCTCAGTAGTAAATGAAGAGATATTAGGAATAAATTCTTTCCTGTGAAGATGGTGAAACACTGGTATAGGTTGTCCAGAGAAACTTGTGTATGCCCTCTCCCTGGAAGTGTTCAAGGCCAGTTTGGATGGGGCTCTGAGCAAGCTGGTATAGTAGGAGGTGTTGCTTCATCCTTTGTAAAAGGTATCTAAGCCCACCTTTTGGAGATACCTAACTTCTCTTAACTGCAGGGAAGCCTAGACAGGCATCCAAGCTTAGAGCATAACTTCTGGGTGGAAAAACTGAGGGAAGGTGAATGAATGAAAAAAAATGAGGAGGGTGAATATGTATTTTTATTTATATATACAAAGAATAAGAAGAATATATAAAAAGACAGAATCCCCAAAGTTAATCGTAGCATATGAGATTCAGGAGCTGTTATCTATATGTTAAACATAGATGTACAAGTCTGTACATCTATATTCATACATAAACATTTGGGGATATCCAGTTAAACCAATCACAGAGTGAGTGTTGCTACACCCTCCTTTTATCTTCCATAGTAGTTATTCTAATAGGTTCAGTTTCACTATACTAATTAATGCTTGTACTGGTTTGTTTATTTAGTTATTTTTTAAACCTTGAATTTATGACTTAACATTTTAGCAATGTATGGCTTACAGTGTATTATGAGAGATTAATTTTCCCACAGGAATCTGCTGTCACACCCAGGATCAGTTTTGGCCTCATGACATCATCAGAGGGCCATCTATCACACACCATCTCTGTTTATCTACTCCTCAGATATATATTGTATTTTCATACACACCTGCACATAAATAGATATCCATATGCCTACCACCTTTAGAATTTGGTCACTGATTTGAAGTGAAAAATACCTAAAATAAGTCTTTAAACATTCCATAGGCTTTTAGAAAATTAACTGTTATGACTGCATGAAGTAGGCCATTACCATAATACTCTGAGATTACTCACTGAGTTAGAGTTACTTCAGTGTAAACCCATAGTGGTTCATAACTGAGGCATCAGACTGGGTTTCATCTCAATATTAAAACTCCATTATGTCACCCACAGCTAATATCACAAGATTCTTAGTGGTAATTTATCATGTCTGGGACCCCTGAAAGACTTATGTGGATCAGTGAGATTTAAGGAAAAACTGAATTTGAAAATAATGCTGAAACAGAAAATAAAAATTAAGGACTGAATGTCAAGTTCCCTTATCTGGGGATAAGGACACTGCAGCTCTCCCCCTAAGTTCTTTGCTCATAGAACTCCTGATGCCTTCAGTGTTCTGCACAGAGGGTGATTTTGTGTCTGTGCCAACTGGTTATAGGCAGCAAAGTGCACAGAACAGCTCCTTTTTTTTTGCCAGGATAATTTTGAGGGCAGTAAATGAAATAGCTATAGCCAAGTCATATATTATTAGTTGCCAACAAACTAAAAACAGATTGAAGGCAAGGAATACAAATGAATATGTTTCCTAAGTCATGTATCCAGTTGTTTAATATATGTTTCTGAAGAGCATGTTATTAATATATCTAAGCCAATAGTTTTGGGTTCACAGTAATTGCATACTATTTATTTACAAATCTTCCCCAGCAGTATGTGCCTGTTACCTAAAGCGATGGAGCAGGTCCCGGTCGTATGTCTGTCTCTAAACCTGGGCCAACAGTACATGACATAGCACCCACTGTGGCCTCTGCTCTGTCACTTTGCAATGCGATTCTATGTAGTTTTACTTGAATAACATAAAATAACATATATAATGTTATTTATGTTATTTTCCACGTGAAGAACTCCTGTAAACCTTGCCGTTTTGAAACTCAGTGAGGCAGGCGTCTTAGACAAGCTGAAAAACAAATGGTGGTACGATAAAGGTGAATGTGGACCCAAGGACTCTGGAAGTAAGGTCAGTCGCTGCAGTTCGGGACCTACTGTTGTGTTCACAAAGCAGTAAAGGAAGTAATAAACAAAATGCTTTAGAAATAAAATAAGCAGCTGTAGATACAGAGCAAAAACAGCTTCCTCCCATCTTGGTGAGGGTCACACTTTAATTTAAAGAAGCACTATTTTTTTTTAAGCCTTCAGTGGTACAAATCCCCAAACATCGTCCTACATATTCAGGGCATCTAGTGAAGAGTTACAAGGCAGTTTTTTGGTTTTGGGGGAGGCAGGTTGGGTTAGTTGTTTCCTTCCTGCCTAGAGGGGGTGAACTTTTCTCATTGACTACTTAGGAAATGTGCCTTCATGCCTTCTCTTTTCACAGCTGGCCTCCCTCACTGGCTTTCTGAAAAGGGAAGACTAGCAGGAAGGATTGCCTTTCACTGCTGCCCAGGGTGGCTGTGCCTGTCTCCCTCTGGGAAGGCCCCTGGCTCCTTGAAGAGCCAAGGAATACTTAACTTTTGCTTTGAAGTGAAAGGCTTTGATAATTAATAGCTTTCTACTGCTGCCAGTGTTTACCCTAGTCCATTCTCAAAGAGTAATCCTGACAGCTCCAGGGAGTGGAAGCTTCTCTATTTCTCTCTGTCTGGGGACAAACACAGAAAAGAACATTTTCAGATGGCTGGGAAGCCCCACAACCAGTGCCAGCACTGTACTTGGGGAGTCTGAAATTTCTTTAGAGTGCCTGTCTCTTTGCCAGGCTCTGCTGACCAGAGCTAAAAGGAATGGGTGATGGGCAACAGCTGCTTGCTGCTGCATCCTGAGAGTTACCCTGCTGGATAGCAGGTAAAATTAACCTGGGAAACAAGTTTCCAACACATTTTTTGGCAAGTGATTTGGAGAAAGCAGTGAAAATCAGTTAAGAGGATGGCAGAGTACCTGCACATGACAGCTGAGAAAGCCTCAAGCCACCATGTACCACCTCAGGTCAGGTTTTCCTCATTCCTGCCTCCTCCTTGTTTGCAAGTACCCAGTAAGGAATAGCCACTGTAGGACCACAATCACCTCCAAGATATTCAGAGTGCTTTAACCAGCTAAAAAGAGACAGTCAAAGCAGAACCTGTCTATAAGCCCCAAACACCTTTATCTGACCCTGTTACTGTGCTAATCTACCATATATAATAAATAGTGCCTCTTTAAATTAAAGGTCCAAGTGGTTTTTTGTTCTTCATAAATTAAAATTTTATAGACATTGCAATTGGAAATTAAGTGCTTTTCTTAATTTAGGTAAAGATCATATAGTCTGATAAGAATAAATCTTTATAAATATCTTAAGGTGCATAATGTAGTATCTGGAAGTCCATCTTGAGTGAGTTCCTTGAGAACTGTGCAAGAAATGCACATGGATTTCAAATTTAAAAAAATACATGTTTCATAACCAAACAGTGAAGTACAGAAAAAAGTAGAATAGTTATTTACTATGCCCAAGAAGGCAATCATTTGTAAAACTATGTATATTTAACAATTTGCTAAAGGAAGATCTCACTGCTAAATTATGTATAACGTGTAAGATTTCATAAATTGCTATTATAAAATAGTACTATTACTGAGCCTTAGTAGTCCATGGGCATGTTCCAGAACTGTATCTATAATATGACAGAAACAAAATTAAATAATCGGTAAGAGGCAAATATATCTTGATGTGTATGATACAGTGTGCACTTTCAAAGGAAGTGTTTGTTCAAATAAATAACTTAAGCCTCACATGTTATTTTCACCTGTTGCTTAAGTATCAGAAACTCAGTCTGGATCTTTTACAATAATGGCCATGCCTACTGCAAGTACAATCACTGTTTTCATAAAGATCAAGAAGAGTCTTGTCTGATGTAAATGGGTTTCTGGATTCCAAAGCTTTTAAAGAGCTTTATGTAAATACAGTTTCATATCATTGCTAAAATGTCACCTAAAGTGGGCTAGACATGTCATTGCTTAATGCTCCAGTTAGTGGAAGTAATGCTTTGCAGTAAGCAAGCAATTACATCCTGATATGTTGGCAATATATTTATAATATTTTTTATGCCAACCAGGAGAATGAGGTGCTTAAAATACATTTTACAGATCCAGATAGGTAAAATTTTGTGAGAAGTATGTAAATGACTGTCATTTAGTTTCAGCTGAATGTTGTTACTTATTTCTACTTCCAATGCTTTAATGTGTGCTCCTGGGGGTCTGGTTTCCAGGGTTAACTGTGTCACTTCTGTTTCCCCAGGACAAGACGAGTGCCTTGAGTCTCAGCAACGTTGCTGGAGTCTTCTACATTCTGGTTGGAGGCTTGGGCTTGGCAATGCTGGTGGCTTTGATAGAGTTCTGTTACAAGTCCAGGGCAGAGGCGAAACGAATGAAGGTGGCAAAGAGTGCACAGACTTTTAACCCAACTTCCTCGCAGAATACCCAGAATTTAGCAACTTATAGAGAAGGTTACAACGTATATGGAACCGAAAGTATTAAAATTTAGGGGTAGGACTTAGGGCCATCTACAGTGAGTGGGTGATGCATCTTGTAACGCAGTGTTGTGACATGTCTGTCTAGTGCTGCTTGCTTCTGAACAGAGCTTTATATTTTGGAAAACTTCAGTGCAAAGTGGTTCAGTTTTTTTGGCTGCAGATGTACAGTATACTATTCTATGTTGCTAATAGACATCTGCATTGCAAGGAATTTTTAACATGAAAGTAAATTTTTTAACATCTCTTTTTGTTGAATCAGTTGAGATATGACAACTATTTGTAAAATATATATTCAGAGCGCAAGTGTTTAATTATCTGATTGGCCAGTCTGTTGATTTTCCTAAAGGTTTGCACTCTACTAGTGACAAATTTCTCTAAGCCTTTATTATTCAATGTTGGCCCTAACTGGGTCTTCTTTATAATCAAGATTTAGGATAGGCAATGTCACTGAACCATAGTTAACCTAACAGAAGACAAGGCACTGTTACAAGAAGTCTAAATGTTGTCTTACCCTCTCTTCCTCCTCCCCACATGTTATTTCACCCTCCCTTTGATACATGTTTTATGCTAATTGTGTGGCATCTTTTTCACAATATCCTGCTTCAGGTCAACTTTTACTCATTATAATAACCACAAAAATTCACTAAACAGTGAACAGAGCTTGATTATCATCCTCAGCTTTCAGTAACAAACCACCTTACCTAGGTCAGGTCTGGTCTATTTTAGATGTTCCAGCAGTGATGCAAGAGACTGGACCACTGATGTTACCCACCTGCATCCTGCAGAGTTCCCCTGAGCAGGCATGCAGGGATGGCTTACTAATGTATTTCCTTTCATCCATTCAGTGGGCATCTTGCCAACTAATCATTAGTCAAATCAACTCTCTGACCTTTAGAAAGGGCACGTAGCAGCAAACTGAGCTTCTAAATATAACTCTTACATAGATCCCAAGATATACTGGCTGCTATGTAAGTGAAAGTGCAGTTAGGACCCTGCTCTTTCATCTTACCTAGATTTTCCTTGCAAATAGCAAGCCACGTGTCTCCTCTGTTAACAAAACCTTGACCTATGTTTTCCTGAGCCATCCCAGTAGCGGAAGTAAGAAGCAAAAATTTAGGGAAAAAATGGGGAATAATACAATTTTTATGTTGCCACCTTGAAAAAAAAATTGAAGGAAAGAACTGGAGATACAATTATTATCTTTCTATTTATTATTTATATAGCGCTGGAGTACCAGGCGCTGTACTGTAGGTGAAGTGTGCCAAACACATAGCAGGTCCCTATCCCGAGGAGCTTACAGTCTAAAGGCCCAGCCGGTACAGTACCGAACCATACAGTACAGAGCAGACACAGAGTGAGCAGAGAATGGTGTTTGAGCATGATAGCTGGAGCACTGCAAGGAATAGGTGGGTTCTCGGGGGGGAAAGGGTGGGGGCTTGGCATACGCTGGCTGGGAAGCTGTTCCAAACATACTGTCGCTGTGTAGTTTTATTTTGTCCCCCTCTTGTACAAGAAGTCATGACCCTGGGTATATTTTAATTGTAAAAAAGCTACCAAACTCCCCACATAAAAAAAAAAAAAAAAAGTCTTGATGTGCTCAGTGAAAATGTGAGGCATAGTAAGTGTTGGGGGCCTTGGACAGTATAGTCCAGTGTTCATTAATGTGAACAGGCAACCAAAGCATACAAAAGCTAGTATTAATCTCCCAAGTTCACTGCTGTTGGTAATAAGGGCCTTAAAAACCAATAAGCCTGTGCAAGTATTTGTGCAAAATGCAGAGATATTTTTCCTTTAAATTCTTTAGTGATGTGCCCACAGCTGAGAGTGTCCCTAATAAGAGTCTCAGAAAACATATTCCTTATAAAGTTTAAAGGGTGCAATGCATCCAAAATATGGTCTTAAAAAAAAGCAAACCAAAAACCCCAAAGCTTTGATTCAAATACTGACCTGACCCAAACTGGCTTAGCATGATAAACACACATGACTCAATGATCACCTGAGTTCTCACCCAGCTCTTTGATTCTAGTACAAAAAAACCTCTGACTATACTTGTAGAGCTTATTTTAGCCTTACTGTTTTCATAAATAAAAGCTAGGGATAAGTGAGGTTTTTTTAAAAAAAAAATCATAAGTACCTTGTAGGTACTTATTGCAATACAGACATGAATTCTTATAGGAAAACAAGTAGAAAAAATGTTGACTTTACATTTTATTGTATTGAAAATTCATGTTTGGGTCAGCCAAAATTTCTGATAATCTCATAAAAATATTCTATGGTGCAGACATTTAAAAATTCACCAAAAAAATGAAGTAATTAGGATTTTGAGCATATTTTTATGGACTTTCATTCTACTTTTTTGCCTAATAAATTTTAGCATGTGAACTTCTTATAAAAATGTTTATACTTGTATGTGGAAGACTGCCAAGGTTCAGTCATCCTTTTCTGGCAACTCTTGTCCATCCCTTGCTAAGCAGGCAGCCTGTGTGCCATGCTCTGCACAGGGTGGTGATGCTGTCTGTTCATACCCATGCTAGTCATAAACCTCTGTGGGAAGTACAGAGCCCACAACACTGGTAACACATATTTCTGCAGAAATATGTCTCTCTAATGCATTTTAAAACCTTTTATATGTTTATTTATCCAAGGAGTAAAGGGATTGTATTGGACTAAAATTCACTAATATGGAAAGGTGCTTTGTGGTTCTAACTTGCATGAGTAACCAACACGTCTCCTTTTTAAGCTAATACCAAATAGTTTTAATAGTACATTTTAAACTGATATAAAATAGTTAAAATAACCTGACTGACAATTAGCATTCATTATCGTGTGTTTTCTTTAAATTTAATCCAGTTAAAAGTGACTTGGGATTTCCAGAAGCCACTGGGAAATTCACCTTCCTTTGAGGCAGCAGTTTTCCCTTTTTGTGTATGAGTAGTGAGGCTTTAGTGTATGACTTGAGCTGATGCCCTGAGGACATTAGGGAGCCTTGGAGCCTTCAAAGGAAGAGCCCTCCTGAGTTCCTCACACCAAACCAGAGCCTTTCAAAAAGACTCTCCCAGTGTCCAGCCAGCCAGCACCACCCCCACTCCATGGCCACTCTCAGTGGGTCATGAACCTCATGTGCCAGCTTCCAGTTCATCTGCCTTCTCTTGCTCTTCCACCCCAGGCTGTCATTTATGATTAACAACTATCTATAAAAAGCAATGAAAAATTATGAAATAATTTACAAAAAAGGTGAAATGCTATAGATGGCTCAGTAGATACATAATTTACTTAGACTTGTATATTTCCAATTTTATATTCAAGATAGAAAAAATAATTTAAAAATCATCTTGAATATTTGTGGCAGACAGCTCCATGTGACATAGGTACTCAAGGAGTCTGAACAACAACCAGCACAGGTGAGAATATTTTATTATCTAGTCTGAGGATATAAATTTCCTTAATTCCCATTTCCCGATAGGAACAGGGCAGTCAGTGTTTTCACATGACTAATTCCACAACTAATATAATCAAAACTAATGGCGAATTTGAAAATACAGTACCAGAATTAATTGCACTCACTTAACCACACAAAGACCTTCACAGTTTTTGTAATATTCACAGTAAGTACCAAAACTTTTCCCTCTAATCCCACCCTCTCCTGAAAGTGTTTCTGCAGCCAGGCCATAGATCTGAAATGGCAACACTAGAGTTAAGCAGAGTATTAGCCTGGCTTATTACCTATAGCATACTTTCAAACATAGCACAGAAGGTTATTTGGATTTCTAGCACCTTCCCAATTACAATTTGACCTGCTCCTCCTGGTTTGTTAACTGTCTGGGTTGTTTCCATGGTGTGCTGCTGAGCTGTTGTTGATCTGTGCTGTGAGAAGAGAGGAGTTGTTTCACTGCAGCTTTCTCTGTTATTCTGTGAAAGGCTGCTGAGAAATTGTGTGTTATCCTCATTTGATTTTGTTTTTTCCTGGTGGATCCCTTTTTACTGTCTTTCTGTCCTGAGTGTGTTGTCAATGGCCAGAAAGCTCTACAGACAGCTACAAAACCATAGCTTCTGTCATAGCTTGTATATCCCATATAAATCTGAGTTCTCAGATATCCCAGTGGCAAACCCTGAATGACCATGAACAGATAGCTGATCAAAATGATGGAGAGGTGCTGGTACATCATGACAGCTTGCTGGGAAATTTAGTGCATCTGGAGTGAACTGTCCCTTTTTCACCTAAGTTTGCATCCTGATATGGTTTGGAGTCTCAACCATCCCAAAAAGGAAAGCACCTTTTTTTTTCTTGCCATTGCCCAAAAGATGTTCTATGCATTTCTGCAGAGAGTAACCTGTCCTCAACAACCCTTTGCAATGGGACTCAGGACATGCACTGTGTGGAGCTACACCACAATGCATTGTGTCTGTTCCTTACCTAGATTTTGGTTTGCTGATGGGGAGTAGTTGAAATTTTTTGTACTGTATAGGCCCAGGTCGTCTCTCTCTTTATATCCATCAGTTGAGTTAGGTCAAGATATGTTTGGTAACAGTCGCTGCAACAGAGTATAGGAGGGAAACTTTTCAGAGAGGCTTTGGAGACTGCAGTTGGTGATTATCAAAGCCAACGTTTTTCAGCACCAGGGGAATGCTGTAGCATCCTCTGTAAGCTGAGGCCTTTTCCTGAATTCAGCTGCTTGTGGGGTCTGAGGTTTTTAGAGTAATTGATTTGGAAAGTTGCTTTTATATCCAAACTCCAGCTGTGACACAACAGCAGCTGCACTTTGAGAGTTCTTTTTTGGAGGAGCTACTGACAGCAGTGCAGTATTAGACCAGTGCATTTTCACAGAAATGCATCCAGAAGCACTGGAAGCATCAGGGAGTTCTAAAAAGTCTCCCCCCTCCCTACACACACACACATACAAAATTAACCTCAGTATTTTAAATACCAGCTCAGTTTTCTACTGCTACCCCAGGAGAAAGCAGGCTCAGAGGGACAAAGTTTTAAATGCAGAGATCAGTAATAAGTCAAATAAAATTTTTTTATTGTGTTTGTCATCCCTTTGCTCCTATGTCAATGCAACCTCTTGTCTCCAACTGGTATTTCAGATTGCATCCCTGCACACCAATTATATGAGTTAGTTGCAGATACCCCAGCTTCTGCTGATGCAGATACCATAGCTTCTGCTGACTAGAAATCAGATTTCCCCATTAATAAATATCTTATCATAGAAACTTTGAAATTTGTCATTTGGGCACCTATTGTTCCAGGTGTTCTTGCTGCATGGGTTGAGCCTAGACATCTCCCCTAACTTTAGTCACTGGGAATTCATTTAGTCTAAATTAGTCCCTTTGGCTTGTTCTGTCATCACATGAGAGAGCTCTTTTAGATTCGGTCACTGATTTTTGGATGCCTAAAGTTAGATGGCAGAATTATTTTTTTTTTAATTTCTTTTTAATAACTTCATTTTTTTCCTTGAATCAGTTAGTCTCTAAACAAGATATTTTGTTCTCATTTACCTGAAAGTAAATATTTTAAAGTAACAAAATTATAAAACATCTTATGGACAATTTAAACCTAATGTAAAATACTTAACTGTCTTTTATCTCAGTAAATTACATTTCCTTTGAAAGTTTTCACCTTCTCTGATTGTAGGGAAATCCATATTTGAGGATAGCTCTCAGCTATCAGCTTTACTGATACTAAAAATGTGCATTGTGAAAAGAAGTAATAAATTCTTTATATTTGATCTATGTCATTACCACAAAGATAGCTGATGCTGCTATTGCCGTTTATAAACAATTTTCAGTAGTTAGATTTTATCCTGACATTCCTAGTTGGAGGTCTAAGCCTATAAACACCTGTGCATGACTCTATTCACAGATGGTAATGCTCTCAGATTACAAAAGTCTTGATTCTCATTTCACTGTGTATAAATGTAGTTTGAAGCAGTTTAGATGAAGGTATTGCCTTTTCTGTTAATTACTTGATCAAATTTGGATTTTATATTTAAATCAATAGTGATTTATTTTAATAGAATGTGCCCAAAGAATTGCCATTAATTTTCTTCCAATAGACATAAATGCTATGTATTATATTTATTATGATTACTATGATTACATTTAATGTTAACATGAAAAAATGCAGATGTCTAAAATTTAATATTTTTGTGTTTGCTGTGTCCTGGTTTATTGAAGGACAGAAACAAAGTAACACTCTCCTCTTTTCTCCTTTCTTTTCCAACCTAGCTTACCTTTTCTGAAGCCATAAGAAACAAAGCCAGATTATCCATCACAGGGAGTGTTGGAGAAAATGGACGCGTATTGACTCCCGACTGCCCGAAGGCCATGCATACTGGAACTGCAATTAGACAAAGTTCAGGATTAGCTGTAATTGCATCGGACCTACCATAAAAACCAAAAAAAAAATTGAGTGCCTTAATCAAACTGTGTTGGTGACTGATGGGAACACAGCACAGACTGTAACGACATGGGAGTGTCATTGATGAACTACTAATTTGGCTGAGAAAGGGAAGTACGTCCAAATGCGCCAGACATCATCAGCAACAATGTGTGCATGAGCTCAGCTCGGAAACCCAAACTCAGATTTTATATCAGGAAAATTCATAATTTAGTTTTGTTGGGGGGAGGGGGCCGGGTAGGGTATATTAACAGCAACAAATTTCACTTGAGTGGACTTAAAACTAATAAGACTTGCCAATTTAGCGCATTAAACTGTGAAGAACATGCTCAGAAAGGACAACATTTTGGTCTCTGTCTTGACAAAGAGAGAAAAATAGCTATAGAAGTCAATGAACATGCTAACCTGTGTCTCCAGAACATCAATATATACAATGGAAGAATACTCAGCTGCTCAGCTGTAGAAATGAATCACTAAACTGTGATAAGAAAATAATAAATATGTAAATCCTGTGAAAAATAAAGAAATTATTTACATTTTGTTTGAAAAAAAAAAAGAGGAATATTGAAACATGCTTGCTTTTTAACTGATGTAAATTCGGTAGAGGACAACACAATTCTTTTTTCTAACCATCTTAGGGAACAATTCATTGCAATAATTGATATAAAATGCCATCACTGTAATAAAATTCAGAGACTTTTTTTTATAAAAGTTGTTGGTCATCCTCTTGTTTGCCGTTACCTTCATTCTGTTCCATTATTCCGTGTTCTGCAGATTTGCATCTGTCTAATACAAGAAACAAAATGATAAAATGTTTAGAGTACGTCATCAGTCTGCAGTGTAGAATCAAAAGAGACTACGGGTCACTCATGTTACAGATATTATTTATAATCTTGTTCTGTGTAAGAAACTGTGGTTTTTGTACCCACCAAAAAGAATAAAACAACAAACGTTCTTATAATATTGACAGAGCTCGAGTTGTTTTCTGGTCATTAGGGATGTCACCTACAAAATAGAATAAGGTGGTTTGTTTCTTACCACAGTACTCAGGACCTTATCAGACACAGTCTGAGTCCCTGTACTCTTGTGAAGTGCTTTTAACGCCTTAGAGAGGAGGGACTCAAAGATGTGGCTGTATTGTCATGATTATTCACTGGCTATTTTTGTGCTAGTCAGTAAAACGCTTTCTGAGAGGTTAGAGAATCTTTTAGTGGTACGATTTGTTCTCCAAATAGTTCAAGGGACAAGATACTAGGAAGCAGGAAAGCAAAAATTACCATGTTTCAGGATGATATAGCAGATACCTAGATTTTCTTCAGCCAGGCTGCAGCTAGATTTTTTTCAGCAGTTATATGCTGCTAGCAGGCACTGTTTGAATAAGAGCCAAATATTGACAGGAGCAGGCTTTTCTGTGGCTGCAACAAGCAAGTCATTTCTTCTGGGATGGTCATTCCCAGCCACACTGGATATTGCAGTGGTCTCCAAATCTAAAGTATCCGCCAGCATAGCAGCTCCATGGCAGAGCCCATACCACAAATCAGATTAAAGTTGGATTACTCATAGCTTCTAATGCCCTCATAATTTTTCCAGGCCCATGAAGGGTCATGTTCAGATGGCTGAAATTTCATCAAGGCCTCTGTAGCTGGCACTTCTCTCCCCCAGACCCTCACAAAGAGAAGTGGAGCCTGATGCTGCCAGTGACCAACCCTCAGCAACTGCAAAAGGAGAAAGAAGCACTACTGGGGTGATATGAAGTAGCAAAGCAGGTGACAGCTTCAAAAGAGGTTTTGGCAGTACAGTAGAAATAATCAATGAGACTGAATGACTTTATCTTAAAGTAGGTATTAAAACATCAAACCACTGAATCACAGCAGGGTAAGTCTGTATCTTTCCACTGACTACAGTCTAGGCTGAGGCAACCTGTTCTTATTCAGAGCTTGACAGTATAGGCAAAGGTGAAAATAAGATGATGCATACCCCTAAGGTGCAATGATTGTAAAGTGTGCAGGGTCTTAGAGAAAAAGGCACATAACGCTGAAGTGAATTGCTGTTACTAAACTTTAGCTCCTTGTTTTGTTGGAATTAGCTAGTTCATGAATTACTGAAAACTGTTCATGTTTCTGTGGCTGGAATGGTGAGCTATCCGCTTTTTCTCCTGTCTGAGTACAGCTATGAGCTCCCTCTCAGACTTCTTTTTACAACTGACTTTAAAAATCAACTTCTAGTTTGTTGTATTTCTTTTAGTTTGTTTTTTTCTAAAAAAAAAAAAAAAAAAAAAAAAAAAGAAAACAGCAACATGTTGGAAGAGAGAGTGTGAAGACTGTTGTCTATTTTGTTCCGCTATGTATGTCTGTTTTTTCAGGAACTCATCTTCATCCTTTCATTGTTCAGGACTGTGAGCAGTGCCAGTGTCCTGGGATATTTTACCATCTTTCAATGTTACTCCTCTTACATGCAACCCTGTCTCTTTAATGCATTACATTTATTTTTCATCTTCAGTAAATCACCCATCACTTCAGTTAGGAATGTCACTCCATGGAGCCCATTCTAAGGTTCCATAATTGGGTTCCCACTTGGCAACAAGACCCCCAAGTTCTTTGAGATGTTTTATCCAGTGTCAGTAACTACTGAGAATCCCCACTGAGAGGACTCAGAGTTGAGCAGCATGAGCAGTGCAGCCGCCCAGCAGCGTGACCCGCCGAGGGCATGCAGCCAGCAGTCACCTCTTCCAAGTCTTGTCCTTTTCAAGGGACTATTTTGCTCAAAGAATTCATGGTCAGATGAGGTGAAGAGGAGATTGTGACTTTGCCCAATGCCTATCCTAGTACACTACAGACATAAAATTAAACCTGCTGTCACTGTTGTCTTATTCCAAGGGGGTAACTGCTGCATGACTGCTACAACCACCTTCACTAATCTGTTTTAGCTGCTTCTCAGACACTTTTGCTTTTGCTTTTCCCCCTTTGTCATGCCCTGTGACCCAACCCAGACAACAGCCAAAAGAGATTCCATCTCCCAGGACAGGATTTCCCTTTGAGGGAAAAGTTACCCTTTGAGGGTAACCAAACGATGAGGGCCCTCTTGGTCTGTCCAAATACCCCTTGATCAGATTAAGGTGAAACAACACTCAAGGGCTGTTTCTCTATAAACAAAATAGCAAATAGGAAAAGCTTGCTTTGATGTTCACTGTTATATTAGTTTTCATTCTACAAATTCAAACGCCCCACACTGGTAGTGTGTTCTATTAAACACCTATTAAATCAAAAATCAGCACAGATTTTCTTGGTTTTCAGAGGACCTCACATGCAAAATTAGTCTTACACAACCACTTGTTATTTCTGAATTTCATCTAGAGGCTTTCCTAGGAGATGAGTGCACATGTTTTGAGTTGAATTTGTCTCAGTGCAGTTGGGAAAAGAGCTTGCAGAAAGAAGCACAACTGTAACTGGTTGTATTATTGTGCATGTTGAAAGAGGAGAGTAGTACTTGTTCTCCTCTGTTCATTAAGAATTCTGTACTGGCTTCTGCTCTGATAGGTTGCCAGAATGAAGAGCAAATATTATTTAATTTGGGGTAGAAATTCCATTATTTTTCTGTAATCTCAAAGTATAAGCCGACCTTCATCCATGCCTAGGTAATTACAGAAGGAGGAAGCTCCTAAAGCTCACAGATGACAGAATGTACTGACTACACTAGTGTCAAAAGCAGGAATAGAAGGGCAGCCTGCATGAAGCTGCAGATTTGTTGGAATGTGGATTAATTAACACTGTTACAAGAAAACATGTAATTGGCATGAGGCAGCCAGTTAAACTTCAGCTGGAATGCCTCCAGACTCACCAGTAGAATTATAAATAGAAATTTACAGTCACTTCCTTTTCTAAATGAGAGAAGCATCACATATTCCAAATAATTTACTGATTTCATAACAATTGTATTGAATGTAAGGCAAGGCAAGCTGAAACTAATAAATAAGAATCATAAGCTAACTTTGAAAGGAAGGGACTTCTGGAGGTCATCTGCTTCAAACTTCCATTTAAAGCTGGTTCAGCTTTGAATTTAGATCCAACTTCAAAACTTGAGTTTTGAAGGTTCTCAAGATTAGGCCTACCAGAATTTTAGTATCTCCAATGCTAAGATTGAATAACCTCTCTGGGAAGCCTCTTCCAAGTTCTGACAACCCTCAATATTTTCCTAAATTCCAAATTTGCCTAATTTTCTTTTCTATGCATTGAGAGTGGATTAAAATGCAGCAACATGTATTTTATGGTGCTTACTTAAATTAAAATGTGTATTATTATTTGTGTAACAAAGAATCTAAGGCACACTGTCAACATGCTCCAGAGTAGCATACACTGCTATCAGCCTTTCCTTATGGCTAGAAATAAGATTCAATCTCCTAGCTCATCAATCCACCATCTTCCATTAGCACCACACACAAAAAAGTTATAAAGACCATACCCCAAATTTCTTTTTAGAGTGATGCATCTCTAATATGTCTGAAGATCTTCAACAGGGCTAAACTGTTAAGGTGGACCTTAAAGTACTATGAAATGAATTGTATATTTTCCTAAGACCTTGGAAAAAATCATGACTTTTCAAGTTATTGTGAATTTTAGCTATTCCTCTAAGGACTTGTCTACTAAGGACTCTACCCAACCTTACAACTTTACCTTTCATTGTTTAAATTGATACATACACTAGATGCAATTTTAAAATCTATTTTGGTCTAACTATGTAGAAGTTTCAGAAAGTTTGGAAGGCATGAGACTGTGGAAGTTTAAATCCAGTTACTCCATTAAAAGAGCCTTCTTACACGTTACAGTAGTCATCAAGCCCAGAATAATGTAACAGAGGTTACATCACTTTGGTAAGAGGATTGCAAGACTGTAAAAAAATGTGGGTTTGCCTGTATTTTAAAATTAACACACATATTCTGGTTACCAGCAATAGTCAATTGCTAGAATTTCCCTAACATTTAATTCTAAAACAATTATAAGGAAAAAAAAAAACAAAACAAAATCAGTAGTTTTTTTTAAAAAATCATCTGTTAAAAGCTCCATCCAAAAGATAAGAAATAATTGCTGGAAAGCAGAATATTCAATGGCACTCTAAAAACTTCCGATGGTATTTCTAACTTTAACAGTCTCCATTGTTTCTAGGAACTTGCAGCACACAGCATATCTGACAGATTTTAGATGACTGTATGTGTGACAGTCATGCCCTGCCAATCTGTTCTGGGATTTGCTAGTGAAGACAACCAAGGGTGACTAATTCAAATGTTGACAATTACACTACACATGTTTACACTTGGGCAGATGTATCCTAAAACCAGTGCCCACATTGTGAAATAGAGGGAGAGTAGCTCTGATTGTCACATCACTCAGCCAAGGAGACAAGGACAGAGTTGCTGCCATCACCTCCAAAATGTATATTTATGACCTTCAACTTCACAGTATGTGATGCCTGGAGGTCTCATTTGCCACTTTATATGTGATGTGCTACTTTGGACGCCCTGCTGTTCTTATAGAGATGACTGCTTCCCTTAACTCCAAAAGCTTATGTTGGTTGCTACCCATTTAATTAAAATTACCATTTAATAGATAGAAAGCACTGGTGAGCTGGTGGGAATTCTTGTCAGAGCAGCGACTGAATGTCCTGAAATCAGAATTCTCTAAGTGCAGAGGTATGTGTGGGGTGTGTGAGAGCATATCTTCCTTCTGGGCCTGATGATAAATGTATCTCCAGCACACTTCAAACAAAGCATGATGCTTTGAATTGAGAGGGCTAATGCCAGGCCAAGATGGATCAAGATGACTGAGGTACAGCAAATTTGAGGATCCCTGGAGGTACAAAGTAACAGTCTCTGTACATTTAACCAGGTACATTTTCTTTACAACTGGACCTTGAACCTGTGTCTCCTACATCTTAAATGAGTTAACCATCTATTGGCAGTACAGAAATTTCTGTTTCCATGTTACTCTATTAATTCTTAATTCTTCACACTAAGTAGAATGTGTGCAGAAGGAACCTGAGCCTGTGCCAGGACAGTTCCTATCCTCATCACTGGAACTAGACCATGGATCAGATTAAAGATCAAATACATTGAAAATACATTCAAATTAGATCATTTATAAGAAGACTAGGTGTAAGAGTTCACCTCAGTTCTTAATATATGGAATGTTTAAAACTAACCCTAATATGAAACAACAAAAAAGTCAATGTATGAAACTATTCCAAAAGGAAATGTACCAAGAAAGTTTCACTTTAAAACAAGCAATTTTCCCTCTGAATAATATGAAGAAGGAATGCTCGATGTTTCTCTAGAGATATTTCTGAGCAAAAGGGAGCTGTAGCAGCCCGCAGGAAGAAGGCTGTCATACAGGTTGAGTTACAGTGGTAACCATGTCAGATCAAGTCAGGTTTGATATTTTCCAAGTGTCTGATCAGTTGCTGAAGGCTTTGAAGTGGCAAATGTGATGCAATTGAGTCTGAAATTCTCACAGAGCTCCTGAGCAGAGGCGGAGGTTTCTTTCTTAAATATGTGGGCACAATTTCTAGCCCATGTTCTCTTACTTTTTATCAGACAAATTCAGGCTCAGGAGAGTGGGTGCAGTTAAGGTCACTGCTTTTTGACAGATTTCTTAGTGCTCACAAGACAGGAGATTATGTGGAAATTCTGTTGCTTCCTTCTCCTCTTATTTTATTTGGTCACAGGGGACATGCAAACCTGAAAGAAGGCTGCAAGACCTCTGAACCATTAGCACATAGAGATTATGGAATCTGGTCTACCATGTTTATCTATTGCCTTCTCCACTCAGAGCTGACCACCTAGTTGTCACATCAACTATCAGCTCTTGAAAATGAGAAGTAACCATAACATTAAATTAACCAAGTTAAAAAATTGAAAAAATGTTAACCTTTTCCTTCTACTTTTGGCAAATTTTGTGACATGTTTACACATGTAAATCATAGGAATCCAGGCCCAAAGAGGACATAGGCTGACACTTTCCCTCAGCATTTTTGTCACTGTGTCATTTTGTGTAGACCACCAATGCTCTTTGAGACTCTGTGGTAGTACAGCACCAGCAATTTCTGGTCAGCTTGAAGAAAGGTCTCTAGAGATTTGACATTCTCATGAGGAAACAGAGACCAGTAAACACCGTGAAAGTGAAGTCCTCTCAAACCAGAGTCAAATTATCTCATCACCTTACAAGTTGTAGTAATGGTCACACAATCCACACCCAAGTCGCTTGGTGTGCATTTCCTCTGACCAGTTGTGGATCAGCAAAACAGAAGAGAAGAAATCCCTTTTCTCTGGTGGTTTGCTCCAGCTTCTGCTTCTGCTTCCTTTCTCCTCCCTGCACCCTGCTGGGCTACCCTGCCCCTTATCCCCATCTGTGGGACTACAGAATAGCACTCTTCCCTGTCAGGGGCTCTGTGTGAGGAGGAAAGGGATTAATGAAAATGAAAATGTAAATGGGCACACGTGAATTTAATCTGATGAACACTCTCTGACTGCCTTTCCTATTTGCAGCATTTCTGGTGTCCCACACACCGTCTCAGCTATCTTTCTTTATTTCAAACTCCACAACAGCTCCAGTGGCTGGTATTTTCCTGCCAGAGCTCCCTCCATCAAAGCCCAGCTTGCCCCTCTGTCACAAATTTTCTCCCCTGCTCCAAGTTATGCTCTTCCATACCAAATCCCAGAGATTTCTCCCACCCATTGTGGTTTCTTTCACTGTTGCAGCTGTTCTGAGTAGCTCCTCTGTGCTAATAGCTTTTCTAAGCTAATAGCTCCTCTGTTCCCCATAAAAGATTGTGATCTTGTCACCACCCAACCCACTCTTTTGATACAACACAGTATATCCAGGCAGCCCTGACAGCCAACCTCAGACTAACTTGAACTGGTTACTGTTGTCCTCTGTTCTCTTCCCAACCAAACCACATCCATTGTGGAGACCCATACTGAAAGCTGCCTCCATCTCAGGCCTGATGAGCAGGCACAATTAAAGCACAGGAATTCTTTCATGTGTATTCCTAAATTTGATACTTGTTTTATCTACAAGAGTATGAGGATGTCAGTGCAATTCCTTTCTGACTTTTTGCAGTAGAGCTGCAGAGCCACTTGCCCTTCATTCATTGTTTCTGTAGTAGATGAGTCCTATTTTATGGAACACTTTTACAGTTGTCCATCTGAATCTGTTTTCAGTATTTTTCTATTCTATTGATCCACTGTGTTAGCAACATAGAAAAATTTTCAACAGTTCATACTGTTTGGAAAAGATTAAGGGGGAAAAGGAAGAACAGAACATGTCTTAGTGCTGAGAAATATTATTACTTTATTACAGCTTTATTACAGCTGCAGTGCAATTAATATTCATATACAGTTAATTAAGTTTCAAAATTTTTCTTTTTAAAATAGTGATTTCCTGCAAAAAGTATTGCAGAAGGGATGCATTTAAAGTCACCCCTTCAAAGTTATTTTCAAAATAATGGTAATTTGGTAATTCAATGCTTAAGTGACATTAGCAAGAGACAGCATTAGTGACAAAATTGATAGCACGATTTCATGGAAGTGACATTACAGTGACAGTTTGGGAACTCTTGCTTCATTTATGATGTTGGCCTTGAACAAAAAAGACAGATGAAGATTTGTAAACCTAAAGTTCTCTGTGTATAAAATGTCAAATAACTTCCCTGTGACTACATCTACAGTAGATAAATATCTCAACAGTATGTCTTCAGGTATATTTGCTATAATTTCCATTAGGATAATAAGATCTATACTCACACATGTAGTTTATAATATGGGATAAACACCACAGGTCAGTAAAGGTGACACATCTGAATGGTTTCCCAGTAGGTGGGAAGAGAAAGAAACAATTTCTAGGCAGAATAACATGCTTTTAATTTCTGATTAGGTATGAAGTAATCGATCAGAAAACTTCCTCTTGTGTTTTTTAATCAGCCCTCTTGGAGAAATGCTAAAATTAATTTTTTTAAAAATATATTATTCAGTAAAATTATGCTAAGACAAAAGATGTCTCTTTCTAGAACATCTTTTCTTATGCTCTTAGTCAGAAGAAAGAAGGGGAAAGAAAAACATTTGTATGTTTTCCAACTGTGGTATTCAAAATTTATATAGGGAATCAATACTTGAATAAATGCTGCTGAGCAACACCTCAGTCAATGTGAAAACTGGTGTCAGCCCACGATAAATATAATGAAATAATGAAAAAATGCCAAACTCCACAGTTCCAGCTACCATTAATGTCAAAGAGAAAGATGGGCAAGTGAGACATGAACAAAGAAAGAACTACAGGACTATTCACAGAAGTGGACAGTACTTGGAGAAAGTCCTTGGAATCAGAGAGATGTAGGAAGGCCAAATCTTTTATACCAAGCTGTTACTAGTGGTGAAGCAGAAATCCAAATATTGCATTAAACCAAATCCAATGGAAGACTGTTCCAAGAACATAGAGAGCATCTCCGGAAACACCAAGTCAAAAGTTGTGTACGAAAATCTGAAGGGAACACACAGGCAGTGTAAGGGAAAGGCACAGCAGGCAGAAGGTCCAAAAGCAGAAATTAAAGTTAGATACTTGTAAACAATTTTTTTCAGAGATGCTGGTCAAGCATGGATACAGGTTTCTCAAGGGAGGGTGTGAAGTCTCCATTCTTGGAGATATTTTTAAAACCTGCTGAACACTATCCTGAGCAACCTGCTGTAACACTGAGGTGGAATGTCCCAGCTTTGAGTGGGAGCTGGTAGAGAAACTTGAAATGGCCTTGAGCTTCTCCAGAATTAGACGCTATTCTGAAAATGTTACTCAGTAGAGGATTGCTTCCTTCCTGATACTGTCTCTGCAACACAAAACAGTACTGTTACTACACTGGAAAACCTAGAGAGAAATAGAAAGAGCTGTCTAGTGACCAAGCAGCTTCTGCTTGGTAAGTTAAAGAGAAACAGGAGGCATGACTGTCCAATATGAGACTTCAGGGCCCTAAAAGTACATTTGATGAGTGTAATTTTCTGACTTGCAAACACTTCATGACCAGTGCCCACAGATGGTCAGCACCCCACAACAGCCCTGACCTGGAGATGCGCTGGGGGCTGCCAGCCGCTCACTTTGTCTCCTCCCTCCCTTACCAGCTTCTCCCCAGGCAGATGGAGCAATTTAGGAACCACTGGTGACAATGTAGATGTGGTGAATTCTGGGTGAGAGCCCAGATACTAACCCAGACCCTCACCCCATGCCCTGAACCAGCCCACACTGGACATCTCTGCCTGCCAGCTGAGAAGGGGGGGCTGCCTGGCAGTCCCAAGAGAGGGGCTGGGTGCAGGATGGTCACTTCTCTCCTCCTGTGCAGGGCCAGCAAAGAGATGTCAAACAGGGACCTTCAGGCCCTGCAGACATCCAAGGACCTCCTTCTCTACCTGCCTCACATTAAGAGGTTCAGCTCTGCTGACACCCCGGGGTCCCTCTCAGGGGTGTCAAACAGGGAGCTGCAGCCCCTGAAGATGATCAAGGATCTCCTTCTCTCCTTCTCTCACTGGCCCTTCTCTTCCTGTCCAGAGCACTGGCCCTTAAACTGAGCTCTGGGCAACAATACTGGTGTCTGTTTGCCACCCTGATGAAATCCCATTTACTGTAACATTTTGAGAGTTTTAAATTCTTTTTTAAACCAGTGTAGTGAGACAGAGTACAACTGAGGTGTCCTGCTCAGTTTTCCAAACCTCAGGTACAATGGCTGCCTGGATAATTTCTGCCAAATATACAGATGGAGATGGAAGGGAAATAATAGGGACTGAACAAAAGGAGGAAAAATTGTAGGAACATGTTTTAAACATGTTTTAAAGAAATAATAGCTAGAGATTTGTGTAAACTAAATCCAAAAGCCCAGATATGCAATTTTAGCATTTTGGCTTGTTCTTTATTGAAAACTAACCTTCAATTGTGTTCCTGTGAACCTCTGCAACCCTGTGAGATACTTTTTCATATGTGGTAGGAATCTTCTGGGACAAACAGGTTTTGAAGAGCTCAGCATATTTATGTTAGCAGCAGAAAAAATGGCTCCAGTCAGTTCCCAGGACACTCCCCTTCCTATTCATCTGCACCCAAGTCAGCATGGCCAAGATGACTCAACAGGGTTACAAGTGGACAAGCAACCTCATCAAACAAAAACCAGGCAGTTCATCTCTGGAAACACAATAGAGGATGCAAAGACTGAAGCAAAATGAGAACTGGGATGTGCTTTTCCCTGCAAACAAAGGCTGATGCCACAACTTTACTCGTGTGATCCAGGTGTAGCCAGCGTTGTTGTTGTCTGTGCAATATTTTTCCCAGGGTTACACATGAAATTTCAGTTTCAAAGAGATTGTTTGATAAGTTTCAGCAGCTCTCACATATTTTGCAGAGAAAACCACCCACCAACTCCAATGGACCATGCTGTTGATACATACAAAGTACAGCAGCCAAAAAACTTTTTGTCTTTTTTTTTTTTTTTTTTTTTTTTGATCTTTTTGTGTGGGTATATGGGAAATCATCCAAAAGAAATCAAATTAAGAAATGCATCACAAATTATCGAATAAACATAATCTTTTTTGCTCAAATACCAGCTCAGAGGACATACTCACCTACTCATCACAGTTCCCACTGAAATGAACAGAATAAGGTCATATGCCCACAAGGAGTAGGCTGGGAAAAAGCCAGCACATGTTTGCTGCAGCATGTGATATTAACTCACTGCCAAACGTGGTCGATCTCTCATCCCACCTTGTCTTCCATCCAACAGCGTGTAGCTTCCCTGGATTTGGGTGGCTGTGTTGCTCCAGGATCAGCTCTGGGGAACTTGGCTTGAAAGCAGCTGTCTGGGCCACCAGTCTTGGCTTCATCCTTCTCCATTGAAGACTACTGGCCAGGTAGGGCCTGGGAGGTGCCCTCACTGACTGCTGAGGGAAGGGTAGAGGCAGATCCTTTCCCTTGAGTTACATATGGGACAGCAAACCTGCCAGTTCCCCAAACAGGGAAACACAAATCTGCAGCTGAACAAAGGCAGAAAATCTTTCTTTTTTCACCTGCACACATCTGACTGGATCTTGTAGGGCTGTGGTGAGGTTTCTGTCACTGGTGCCAAAGTGGTCTTAGCTTGACAAAACTTTCAGGAGTAAGAAATATGACTGACTGAAGGGTTGTGCTGTCACAGCCCCAAGATACACAGATCAGGAATGACTACAGGTTGGAAAAAGATGCTTGTAGACTGAGAATTTAAGTAATACCTCAATTGAATTTATCTGAGAGAACAAGTGATGGTGACAGAGCTTGAGTAAAATCTAGAAATACCTACATGGGAGAGGTCTGTGGGTGTTTTAATAGTTAAAGGCAAATCAACACAGTCAGATTCCTTAATGAAGAAAATAGCCTTGTTGAACCTTCAAAAAGACACTTTCTGCCTCTGAGAACTTGCAACTGAACACTGAGGGATCTGGATTTCATTTCATTCAACACCTTTAAGTCATTTCTCAGTGGTGTTTGAAACCCAGCACCAGCACGGGAAGTGCTGGCAGCTGTGGTGTGTGTGCACTCCAGTCAGATTCTTGTAATTTTGGCTCCTGAGATGTAGACCTATGAACCTCTGAAAAGATCAATGGATTGCCCAAATTATCTGTGATAATAAAACAACACAGTCTGTGCTCCTCAAGAAAATAAAGACCTCAGGTGGTAGGTGGATATTGTGATATGGGAGTCAGGATGCACCATACAAAGATTAGCTTGTGAAAAAAAAGGACCAGCCCACACCCCAGTGTAGGTGTACCCATTGCCATCAGTATTTTCTCTGTCATCTTTGTATGATATAAATGATAGCATATGCTGATAGATGCTCCTTTTCTCCTTGTAATCTTGACATTTTTTGTGTTTTTCCAAAATAAACACCCAGAAAGCTTTGGGTTTCATGATTTAGTGGTGGATTTGGCAGTGTTAGGTGTACGGTTGGATTCAATGATCTTGAAGGTCTTTTCCACCCTAAATGATTCTAATTTTCATTTGCAACAGTTTGAATTTATTCTGCTATAAGTGTTTGCTCCCACCAGCAAGGATAAACACCCCAGCACTGTGTGTATCCATATCTCCTTTTCTCTGTTGGGATTTTGGTATAACTGCTTTCCATTCTTTTTGGCTCCATCTTTTTCCTAAATGTTTTTCTGAAGATTAAAATATCCTTCTATCCTGTATATAATTTTTTTTTTCCTTAGGATACTTTAAACCAGTTCTCATTCTGTCTTCTTGGTTACTAGATAGGATTAAGCACTTTAGATTTCCTCAGAAGCTGTGAGTATTGTTAATTTCATCTCTTCTTGAGAGTATCTCAGAATTTTCTGGCTGTCATTGCTCTCCATGTCTTTCTTCTTCTCTGGTTCCAGATTACAACATTAGAGAAGCACAGAGATGGTGGCAAGGCTGTGCAGCAGGTGAGGGGACCCCTGCCACAGGACCCTAATTTCTTGTGCCAAACAAACAAGACTAATTAAGAAAAACAACCACTTCCTTCCTTCCTGCTAATCACCCAACCAAAACTGTCGTGTGTATAGTATGCACCTGGATAAGATGGTGTCAACATGCTGCAGAAGTGTTCACCTGCATCACCTGAGGGCTTGAGGTAGTTCTTATCCTGGAGACCACAGGGTCCATCTCCATCAGAACCTATATTTGGGTTGCACACATACACACTTACACTTTCCTGGCCAGCTCTCTGCCAGAGGGGCAGTAGAAACTGAGTCCTCTGGTCTTCCCCTTGATGCAGGCAACAGTGAGGACGTGATCACAGTGATAGTCAGGACTAGGACCATCTGTGCATGCCTGTAGAGGGTCCTGCTGACCCTAAGGAAGGGGACAGGTCCTGCCTGTCTGTAGGTTGCTCCCTTCTCCTTGGCAGTGGCAGAGGGGTGTCCAGAGGAGGCTTTTCAAAGGCTGCCCTACTTTTACTGTTTCTGCATTTCCACAGTCTCTATCTGAACTCTTGGATGAAAAGCTGTGAACTGAGCTCCCACAGCTTGATTTGTGTCTTTCCTACAGAGACTTTTTTCCTACAGGAAATAACTCTGTTTTACGAAAAAAAAACAAACCCAAAAACCAACCAACCAACCAACCAACAACAACAAAAACATATGAACTACTCTGGCTTAACAATACTCACATAACAAAAGGGACAGTGTGAAGAGGGCATGAACAACTTATTTCTGAATGGGTTTGCTCATCCTGAATAAAAGCTGGCATCATCTAATAGACAGAATTTTCTTTACTAGAGTAACAGTCCAGCTAAATGGACAAGCTTCTAAGCACAGTCTCCTAAATAAAGTCTTTTCTCCTTCTTGCAGAAACATTGCAATTATTGTAAATACTGCAGATGGAAAAAGAATTTGAAGGAAAGGAAGCTGGCAGGCTCCAGGAAGGAGGAGAGCTGACGTGCACTTTGAATCACAGGAAGGGTCCTTTTGTGATAAAAAATAAGTAGGGCAAGTATTTGTGTTCAGTTCTGACTCTGAAAGAATCATTTCCGGAAAATATTTAATTACCTAGGTGATCTATGGCCAAAAATATAGATTATAGATCTATTTATAGATCTTATATATAAGGTTAAATACAAATAATTTCTTATAGGGGAATGAAATAAGGCATATTTGACACAACAGAAATGCATTTTTCTCTGTGGCAGCTCAAGGGATAACCCTTAGCTTGGTCATTAACAGTAAGAGCTTTCCTGGATACCATTCTGGATTAGCCCACAATTTCTATATTCCCAGGCCAAAAACTCTTTCCAGTCCCAGCCTGTAAAATGACCAGTGCTAGTTTCTTTATAGTCTGGTCTGAGTGATTCAAAAAGCCATTAGTGCACAGCTCCAGAGCAGGTGGTGTGCCAGCAGTCTATGAGATACCTACAGGGAGGTCTGCACACACCTAAAAGCAGTTGTACTGCTGCCTACTGCCTGAGCAGGTCTTTAAAGACAACAGAAACACCCATAAAATCAAAAGCAGATTTTTTTAATGCTCTCATTAGATTGGTCCATTTTTGTCTCCTGCCCTTTGCTCGGAGATTTTTTGTCTGTTAAAATTAATATGAAAGAATAATATCTTTTATATCTGATGGTTGATTTGTTTGGGATTGTTTGGGTTTTTGGGTTTTTTGTTTTGTTTTGTTTTGTTTCAGGGTGGGTTTTTTTGTTTTTTTTGCTTTCTTAATTGTTATTTTGCTGCTATAGTGCAAAAAATATCTACCAGAAATGGAATGACTGATTAAAGGGGGCTTATAAGAAAGATGGGAGCAGGAAACAGACTTTTTAGTAGGTCCTGTAGTGATATGGCAAAGGGCAATGGTTTTAAACTGAAGGAGGGAAGATTTAGATGAGATAGAAGGAAGATTTTTTTTTTTTATAAGGGTGGTGAAACACCAGAACAGGTTGCCCAAAGAGGTGGTAGATGCTCCATCACCACAAACATTCAAGGTCAGAGTGGATGGAGCTCTAATCAACCTGATCTAGTTGAAGATGTACCTGTTCACTGCAAAAGGGTTGGACTAGATACCATTAAAGGCCCCTTCCAACCCAAATTATGCTATGGTTCTATAATCAATTGATCTGTCTTGACACTATTTCTCTGAATCCTCTTTAGTGGAACACTTTTCTGTCCTTATAAACAATCTGGAGTCTTTCAAATATAAGACCTTTGTGTTAATAATATGTGTATAAAACAGTAGTGCCTTGTCCACTTAAAAGTCAGTTAACACCTGAGTAGACATAAAATTGTGTTGGTCCTGAAGACAGAAGACACATAAGATGCTATGAATGTTATAAATTCTGTACTCACTGTCCTTCTCTCCCTTCACCTGGTATTCATTGACTGATTCCTCTTGTATTCTCTGATTCCTAATCATTGCTTTTCTGTTGTTGGTCTTTTACCATTACAGCTGGCCCTGCATGTTGGTTGTACTCATCCACCAGGTGATTCTGTATTGTTTCCAAAGTGATTCTGTATTGGGTTTTTTTTGAGGAGGAGGAGGTAAAGGAGCTAGGCCTTTGGAGCTAGGACCTGGGATCCTCTTGCTTGCTGTCCAGTTTCCCCATTTCATAGAATCATAGAATCATCATAGTTGACAGATCATGAAGTCCAACTATCAGTTCTAGACCACCTCAATCATTAAATCATCTCCTGAAGAGCCACATCTATCTGTTTTTTAATACCCCCAGGGATGGTGACTCTACCACCTCCCTGAGCAACCAATTCCAATGCTTCACTGTAGTGAAATGAGGCAACCAGGTGCCACTAATTGCCAGGGAGTAAGCATGAGCTTGTGTCAAGCCCACCTGTGCCTAATTAGGGTGGGCCCCCACTGCACATGAGCAGGACCGGGGGCCAATAAAAGGTGAGTCCTGAAGCACACGCTCAGCTCAGTCCTGAGCAAGTCTGCAGAGAGGTCAGTTGCTCTTGGAGCACTGTATTACCTTCATTGTGCCACTAGCGCTCGTCGCCCACAGGGTGAGGCTCTGGTGGCACAGCTGGCTAAGACACAGTACTGCAATGCCGTAGGCCCCATGTTCAAGACTCCTCAGACCCTCACCCTGAGGGTGATGAGCACTAGTGGCGCAATGAAGGTAATACAGTGCTCCAAGAGCGACTGACCTCTCTGCAAAGTGTGCTCAGGACTGAGCTGAGCATGTGCTTCAGGCCTTACCTTTTATTGGCCCCCTGGTCCTGCTCATGTGCAGTGGGGGCCCACCCTAATTAGGCACAGGTGGGCTTGACACAAGCTCATGCTCACTCCCTGGCAATTAGTGGCACCTGGTTGCCTCACTTCACTACACTTCACCACTCTTTTGGTGAAGAAATTTTTCCTAATATCTAATCTGAACCTCCCCTGGCGCAACTTGAACCCATTTCCTCTTGTCCTATCACTAATCACTAGGGAGAAGAAACCAACAATAAGCTCTCCCTTCAGCTTTTTCTTCTCCAGGCTGAACAACCCCAGCTCCTTCAGCCTCTCCTCATAAGACGTGTTCTCCAGACCCCTAATAAACCTTGTTGCCTTTCTCTACACCCTCACCAGTACCTCGATGTCCTCCCTACACTGCTGCACCCAAAATTCCCACAGTATTCAAGGTGTGGCCTCACCAAGGCTGAGTACAAGGTTAAGAGGGTAAGATCACTTCCCTGGTCCTGCTTTGCACTTCCATCACTCTCTATTTTTTTAAAGTATTGTAGTTAACTGCTTTCAGCTTTTTAAATTCCATTGTCATAGCAGAGTGTGTAGCACCTGCTTGACTACTCTAGTCCTCCTGCTGTCCTCTGTCTCTTGAACTTCTACCCTCTGCAACTCTGCAACTGAACACAGAAACTCGTACCTTTTCCATTATTTTGAGTATAAATCAACCTGGACGTTACTAATTCATTTTGTGGACATGTCCATTTTATCTTTCTTTGCCATTATGTATGGTGAGATGGACAACTGCCATTCCAAGTACCTGAACTCAGAATTTCTGAAGCGTTTTTAATTCAGTCATCTCTGACTGGTGAAATCTCACTGCTAGCCTTTGGAGGAAGGATAAGACACTAAAAGGATGGCAGATAAGCGGTAAGATGGAAAAATCTGAGATGCAGCACTGTGCCAAAGTCAAAGAGCAATGAAATTAAGAGAATTTTGTTAGGGATATTTCACCTATAGATTTTGCTTTCATACTGTACAGTTGTGAAGATACACAAGAACATAAATCTCTACTTACCGAACCAAAGAAATCATCCCTCTAGCCAGAAATTCTGTCCCTTCCATTAGTTCCCAGCAGATGTTTTTGAGAAAAGTGTAAATACATCCTACTAGGATAAAACTTTCCTCTGTTGCAGCCTCAGAATACTAGGGTTTCACTTACCCATAAGGGCTATAGCCATCTCAACATTCACAGAATCACAGAATCAGACGAGCTGGAAAGGGCCTGAGATCATCAAGTGCAACCTTTAATCCACTACCACTGTGGTTACCAGACCACGGCACTGAGTGCCACATCAGTCTTTTCTTAAAATCCTCCAGGAAGGGAGAATCCACCACCTTCCTGGGCAGCCCATTCCAATGTCTGATCACCCTCTCTGTAAAGAATTTTTTCCTAATATCCAAACTAAACCTCCCCTGGCAGAGCTTAAGTCCATGTTCTTGTCTTACTGGCAGCTGCCTGGGAGAAGAGACCGACCCCCCCCTGGCTACACCCTCCTTTCAGGGAGTTATAGAGAATGATGAGGTCTCCCCTGAGCCTCCTCCTCTCCAGACTGAACACCCCCAGCTCCCTCAGCCCTTCCTCACAGCACTTGTGCTGGATCCCTTCACAGCCTCCTTGCTCTTCTCTGGACCTGTTCCATTCATAGTTGCTTGGCTGCTCTTGGTGCACTCTTGGACCACATACTTGCAATTTTTCCCGTTAGGAAAAGTCATTTCTCATATCCTATGACTATGTGAAAGCTGGCTAATGCCAGCCACCTCATGGCTTGACTGAAAAATGGTCCTGTGGCTAAGAAGAACAGCTTTGGAAATTTTTTTTTTTCACAGGCCTACTATTGAGCAGTATTAGTAAGCAAGATCTTCAGCTCATTTCACATAATACTTGGAACAGTTATGAGATGCAGGTAATGGTTTTCTCCAGTACATTAAACAGATGACTAAAGATTTGCATACAATAACTTCTGATGGAAGAATGTCTGATTTATATCTTTTATGTTTTACAAACCAAAACTTTAGGAAAAAGATTTTAAAATTTTGTTTCTCTCTGTTAGGTTCTCATTTCTGTACTCTCTTCCTATCTCGGTGAGAAAAATATATGTCTGAAAAGCAGTGTTCGAGTGGCTAAATTGACAGGGTAGCAAAATTAAAAATTTGCTTCTTCCAGACTCCGTGATGGGGCTATCCATCAAAAGTGAGCTATCTCAGGATTGATCACAATTCTGGCACAATGTAATTACTGAACCAGAAGCATTGTATTATATAGCATGAAATGAAATCACAACTTTGCCTTCCACATTATGGACTAATGATGGAATGTTGTAATTAGAAAATACGGAAGCCACAAGGCAAGGTATTCCACGGTCTGCTAAAGTGTAGCATAAAATTACTGATACTGTGAAGTAGGGAAATGAAAACCAGTAAAACTGTAATAGAAAATAACCATTGTGCTCTTAATAAACTGTAAAAGGAGAGGATAGAAGTGACCTCTAAAGTAGCTCAAGCACTGAGGGGATGTGTGGTGTGTTTGGACCCTGGGGTGGGTTTGGACACGACCTGGGCTCAACATCCAGGGGACACACAGTGGGTTTGGGTAGGATTTGGGGCTGCTCCTGAGGGTGTTTTCCTGTTGCTGAAGGTGGTTCTGCTCCTGATGCTGAACAAGGGCTATCTGTTTGTTGGCATCCAGCTGTCCCAGCAGTCATCTGGAGGTGTAGAAGTGTCTGGCTACCAGTTGATGGTGGCCAGTTGGTGACAGTGAGATGGTGCCAGCAAGCTGGCAGTGGCGGCAAGCTGACAGTGGAAGGTTGACAGCATCCAGTTGGCAGGATGGTCTGTTGTTTTAGCTGCATTTCAGAAACACAAGTCCCCCTGGCAGGCCAAGGACTGCCAGAGCAGAAACCCCCTTTTGGTGCCCCCCCAGCTGAAATGTTAGAAAAAAATATCTCTGGTGCTGTGGTTCATCCCTCTGTTCCATGGACGGGAGTCCCTCCCACTCTGTGCTCAATCCCAGCAGGGACAGGCTGGCACCAGGAACTGCTGGCCCTCACAAGGCTGGGGGTTGGGGTGAGGGTGGCTGGTACCCGAGTGGGTATGCTGGCCTCTGGGTACCTGGGAGAAATGGGCCACCAGGAACCTCCTCAAGTTCAACCAGTGCAAAATCCTGCCCTTGACCAAGACTAGGTTGGGACCTGCTGGAAAGCAGCTTGGCAGAGAAGGTCCTTGTGGGAACAAGATTGGCCATGAGCAAAAGTGGTGCAGCCTAGCACCAGGAGGAGTGAAGTCAGCAAGAGGTCAAAGGAGGGGATCTGCAGCTGGGAGAGCTGGGACTGTTCCTGGAGAAGAGATGGCTCAGAGGGATCTCCTTCATGAACATTATTACCTGCAGGTAGGATGCTTAGAGGATGAAGCCAGGATCTTCCCAGGAGCACCCAATGGGCCCCATCAGCTGGCAGGGGGAGGAGTGGCCAAATGCAGGTGCTGGGGAGCAGTGGGATGAGAGCCAGAGGCATTAGAGGAGCTGTGATGGGATATGGGGAGACACAGAGGGTCCTCAGGATCCCTAGGATGGCACACAGATGCTGGCAGCAGCAATTGGCATAGCAAGGTGAGTGTAAACAGGTGAGCAGCATCACCCTGGCTGGGGCAGAAACCAACCCATGGGGATCCTGGCAAGGGGTAGGAGATGCCAGCCCTGTGGGAAGCCCTGGGACAAGGAGCTGAGACAACATGGTAACCACAGGACAGAGGGGCCGTGGCCACCATCAGTGCTGTTGTGATAGAGCTCTCTAACATTCTCACCTTGGCTCAGCTGCTCATGGTCCTTCTGAATCTACTGTTCTTTATCCTGCTCTTGGCCAATTGTCTCCAGGTAGGTGATCACTACTCTACACCCATCTGGTCCATACTGCCTCATGGTATGGGATAGGCTGGGGTGGCATGGTGTGAGGTGAAGTGGAATGGGAGACTGTGGTGTGGTGCCCAGAGCTGCTCCCACCTCATCCTGCTGTTTGGGATCCTGCAGAGGTGGTGGAAGAAGCTGAGGAGGTGGAGGAACAGGGCACAGAACCACCTGTGCACCCTGAGCCCCATTGGGCTGCCTGAGTGATGAGTTGACAAGTGGTCCCACTGATATGGAGCCAACCCCCAGCAGCTCCCCAGCCATGGCCAGAGAGGAATGCAACTCAAAGCACCTCTGCACCATCCATGCCTACCAGGAAGATCTTCCCTATTGTCTTAAAACTCTTCTTAATCTGGAAATACCAGTCATTACTTAAACTCACAGGCCCTTCTTTTAAGTAGGAGTACAAAAATCTCTAACAGAACTGACTTTATGTGTATGTCCTGACTTCATTGACATGTATATAGTCCAAATCTTGCCACTTAGGCTTTGCTGCCAGGTTCCCAGGTTGGTACATCAAGCAATTAAGGTTTAAGAAATTGCAGATTAGTATTTTAAAATATGACATTTAAATTCAAATTATCACAAAATTACTGCAATTTTGCTATGAAAAAAAAGCAAGCTATAAAATTGACATATTAAACTCTATAATTTTCTCTAAATTTTATGCTGAAACTGTACTTTCAGAGATTTATGATGATACTTAATTTCATCATTCAGCATTTTCCAAAAGATTTTGTATAACCAAAGGACACATCCTTTCCTCTGGAGGTTGTATAGTTGTTGTAAAAATAATTGCTTAAATACAGTTCTATTCACATTCGGAGAAGCATTTTATTCTCTGAAATGATTCAGAATTCAGAAATGATTCAGATTTATCTATTTATTTCTCCCCAAAACTCTTGATGCTCTTGAGGCATTAGTACCAAGATGTCCACTGTAAAACACAAAAGGACCTGTGGACTCTCACATTAGAGCAGGTTTGCTGGCTGGACTTGTGACCCCATGGAAAGATCCATGCTGGAGCAGTTGGTGATGAACAGCAACCTGTGGAAGGACTCATATGTGGAAGCTCATGGAGGACTGTATCCCACAGACAGGAGCTGCTGGAGCAGGGGAAAAGTTTGAGTCCTCCCCCTGAGGAGGAAAAGCACAGCAGAAACATGTGATGAACTGACCACAGCCCCCATTCCCTATCTTCTTGTGCTGCTCTGGGAAAGGAGGAAGACAACAGGGAACTCAGGAAAATTAAGCTCGGGAAAGAGTGAAGGGTGGAGACAAGGTGCTTTAGGATGTGGTTTTCTCATTACCCCACTCTGATTTTGATCGGCAATAAATTAACTTCCATCAATCAAATCCATTTTGCCTTTGATGCTAATTGGCAAGTGAACTCCCTGTCCTTACCTCAACTCATGAGCCTTTCATCATATTCTTGTCCTTGCTCTGGCCAGCTGAGGAGGGGAGTGACAGAGCAGCTTCAGTGGGCATCTGGCATCCAGCCAGGGGCAACCCACCACATTCAGGAAGAGGAATCAAATACACTTCCTCCTGGGGCATTTTTATACAGCCAGGCTGCATCTCCCTCCTTTTTCCTTTGTCAAGTAAGAGCTGGTTGGCTTAAGTCCTACCCTGAGGTGCCTCATCTCTCTGATTTACTAACAAGGGAATAAATAGAGGCACAGCTCTGAGGTACCACAGTGCTGAGTATCAAGGTTTGCCTTCATATGTAGCCCTGTTTCTCTGTGAAGAAACTAAGACTCGAGAAATTTTGGATAGTTTTAGTCCAATTTATTTCCAATGTAGAAGCATACTTGTTTCAGTAATAAAAAAATTACATTTTCTTTGCAGAATAAAGGTAATCCTGTAGTGGTATAAATATATTTACTTGCACAAGAATCCATGTAAGTCACTCAACACATATTCAGACTCAGTATTCTCAGTCTTAAGTTTCAAGATGGAGTCAACAAAAGATGGGCACTTTCAGAAAGATGAGAAATGTGAAGACTGGCTGGGATTTAAACATGAAATAATAGAAAACTTCCTTTTTTTTTTTTTTAATTACTATTTTAAATTAATACGCTGCTTACGAAAAATACTGACAGCTTTCAGCACTGACCATAAGCGTTTGAATAATTAAAACATACCATATGGTGTCATCCATAGAAGCCTCCTCAGGCTGCTTCACAGACATGACCTCAATGCAGGCCAGGCAGAACTAACATCAGGAGTGTTCAAGATCAGTGCTCCCTAGACTGTGCTCAGTCTGTGTGTCTGCACTCCTGAGACTCTCATAACCAGCTACTGTCTTTCAAACAAACCAGGTCTAGCAATTTACTTCAGAGGGCCATCAGACTTACCAGAATGCAGGCCTGATCAATCAGTGAGTCCCTCTGCTACATTAAGACATGTGCTATATTCCATATAGCATTATTAATGAGCTGGTGAAACCAACAGTCCAGCTTATAGTAGGTATGGTTGATGTGTAAGTTTATCTAGTATTAATACTTCATGCAAAGGAAGAGTACTATTTTCTGCATTCCCATTTAGTTCACACCATGGAACAACTGTAGTTACAACTGCAGTGAATTTAACTTACACTTTAACTTTTAGATAGCTCTTCAACACTTTTTCCACTTGCGGGGATGGAAAACACCAAAAAAGGGGAAATTAAGCTTAATCACATCTTAACTCTGTGCAGTTGCCTTCTAACATATTCACTGTGTGGGCTATCATCAGCACCAGGCCCTCACAACATATGTTGATTTATTCTGATCCTTCCTTGCTGTCGGTACATTGAAAAAAGTACAAGGTTCAGCCTTGATTCTTCTCCACGTGTCTATGAGGACACCAAACTAATACAGTACAATACCGAAGACTAGAGAACGCAACACTTAGTTCTGATACACTGAAAACTAATTTCACACTTAAGCTCATTTATGTAGGCACACTGACATATTGAGCACCGTTTTTTTTTTCTTTTCTTTTCTTTTTCTCAGTTTAATGTCAAAATTTTACTCTGAACGGGAGAATGTTAAGCCTCTAGGACAATGTCAGTATTATGAAAAGAACTATCTCTATTTTTCAAACACCAAAACACTAATGTTGACACTGCAATTGAGAAGTTCACTGCAAGTGACCCTCCCTCTGAATTCTAAGGCGCTCCTTCTCCACTTGCAAGCGTTCCTTCTCAATCTGCAGCTTCTCTGACTCAAACTTTAAGAACTGCAGCCTCTCTTTCTCTAACTGCAAGCGTTCTTTTTCAAGTTTTAACTTTTCTGTTTCCAGATCCAGAGGCTGCATGATGGGTTTTTCTGTTTGGGTTTGCCTTTCCAGGGCAGGTTTTTCAGCATGCAGAGTCTCCAGGCGGAGTTTCTCCCATTCGATCTGCAGCCGCTCCTTCTCAAGCTGCAGCCTCTCCCGCTCCAGGTCCACGTGCCGCAGCCTTTCCTTCTCAATTTGCAGTCGTTCCTTCTCCACTTGCAGCCTTTCAGCTTCAATATCTAATCGCTGCTTCTCCAGCTCCACCTTCTGCTTCTCCAGGTTTATAAGCAAGTGAGAATCTTCATAAACTAGCCTGGCTTGAGCAGAGCTCAGATTGCCAAACTCTTCAATGTGGGAGAAGTCTGGTAGGTCATTTTCCTTTTTTGAATCTGGCAAAACTGAGGACAAAATTTCTTCTTCTTCCTCAATAGGAAACTGCAGAGAACAATGCAATAGACAAGAATTACATTCCAATCTTTATGTCAGAATAAATTTTTTGCACACAACACACTGGGATTTCTTTCATCTTTAAAGCTACTCAGAACTGCTTAACTTGCATGCTGTGAAATTGCCATGTTAGATGAAAAGACTGCTTTCTACCACTACAGAGGCTGAGAAACAAATTAATATCTAGTTATAAAAAAGGGAAAATAAGATTGTCAGTGGATATATGAGAATATACAGCAAACATAGGACGACAGATATCATAGAGCATTCAGAACCACTGATAGAAACCTGGATCTCAAAGAGTCTGTTGTTCTTACTTTCCATATAGCTGAGTGACATTTATATAAGCCACTAGGAATTTGTTTTGACTAATGGTTTATCAGAGCAGCTGGGGCTGCTCCATGGGCTATGTGGAATAAAAGCTAACCCAGCCTTCCTTAACTTGACGTTTTCATTTCCAAAAAACATTGAACACTGACATTTTCACATGCTCCTAGCCCTTCAAATTATATTATGTGGGTATATAAACAGAAGAACTTGTTTAACAATTTTGCATTATCACATTTGCTGTAAAGCTATTTATAGCGCAGATGACTATGCTAGGACCACTGCTTTTGTAGGACTGTAACAACTCATGCAGAATTTTACCCTTTGTGTGCTACAGATTCATAGTACACAAGGGACAACTGCCTCCCACAAAGTATGCTGGAAAAGAAAGGCAAGATACAGGTTCAGAAAATCTTCAAGGAATGAAAGCCACTGCCAGTCTTTTAAGACTAGAGAAGACAAACACTGTTCTTCAGCAGCTGTCAGACAGTATTCTCATTACTACTGAACAGCTTATGCTGATTTTTTTCCCAGCACACATCTCAACTGAGCTAAGACATGAGTTGCTTCTCCCCCCCAAAAAACCCTACACCAAAACAGTATCCCTTTTTGAAATTAGAGCTATTTATTTAAATAGGCACAACAAAACTACCCAAGCATTTGACTTTACTCCAGCTGGATGCCTACCCGAGGACAGCCAAAAGTACTCCTAGAATCAACAACCTGTCTACAGGATCCACAAATGCCAGTCAAATTCACACCAAAGTTCCTGACAGAGGAATGGCTGAGTGACTTATTCAAGTAATATTTTCATACCCTGGCAGTGCATTTTAAGAAATGGAATTGGCACTGTATTTGTTTCTGTACCTGCAGGTAACATACTTCCATTTGTCAAAGAAAATTTGTGAATTTCTCTTCTCCATCAATTCATTCAGTCTAGGTACTAAACCAACCATTTTCCCCTCAACAGCGCATTTCTATTACCAACTGAACTAATTCTTATCTGTGGCACATACAAATGAAAAATATATGTGCAAATACACAAAGTTGAGCAATATGAATTCAATAATCAGTATCCAAGATCTTATACACAATTGCAAGTTTCATGATTAGAATACCATCTTTTTGAAATATATCTGTCTCTACAGCTTCTTTTATTCACACATTCAGAAAAAACATGAACAGATGCTATGAAGAAACACAGCAAAAAGCCCTTTGCTGAAATGAAACAGAGGCCATAATGCACACAGCTAATGTATGGGAGTCACTCACTTCAAAATTCTGTGGATCCTCCTCTTCCTCTTCTACTTTGATTTCTGTTAAAGATCCACCGGCTTCTCTGAAGTCAGTGATATTTTGCCATTCAAAACTAGATTCAATTGCAAATCCCATTTTCTCATCCATGTCTTCATTGAGAGAGTCATCTAAATTGGATGAAGGAAGGTGAAACCCAGCACCTACTACTTTGATGTTTGCATTCAGACGTTTTCTCTTCATGAGTGCTCTCCAGTCAAGGTATCGCCTTTTCACTTCTGTCCCTGTTCTTTGCTCTCCTTCACCTACAGCATTCACACACTCTGCTATTTCCTCCCAAGCTTTCCGTTTCATCTCATTAATTGTTGTATTAAGTTGCTTTGAAAATAGCACGTCTCTCCTTTTTCTGATTTCCTTAAGGAGAGTTTGAGTTTCCTGAACACTAAAATTGCTTTTTCTTTTTCTTTTTAATTGTTTCATTTTTTCCAGCTTTAACCTAATAATTTCACCACAGTAGACCACAGAGATGATCTGACACCAATCAGTTATTAATACAAATAAAAATTATAAGCCAATGAAAGCAGAGCTCATTTCTTGTGAATTTTCTCTTCACTTTGTAGTGTTTTCCTACTTGTCAGGCTTCCTAAAAGAAAAAGAGCAAACAACTTAAATCTCCAAGGTATACATGGTATATTTTCATTTAACCAACTTGACTGCTTAGTCAACATTTAATGAACGCATATTTGAAGTGACTGCTCATGTGATAGAAGAAAATAATTTTGCTGAACTCTGAATATCAAGGACCTATAGATACCATCTCTAATCTCACATTAATTGATTTATAATTCATATATCCATGTCACAAATCAGTGAGTTGATATTTCCATTACAAAAATACAACTATTTTCCTTCAGCTTTCAAGAGTTTAGCCAGATGGGATTTGCTAAAGGCTGAAATTTGACATAGACATTTCAGTTTGTATGCTACATGGTTTCCAAAAGAAGCTAAAATTGTTACAGTCTTACTTCAAAGGAGAATGAATTTCTGATTCATGTTAAAGGAGACACCATTTCCATTAAAATAAAAACCAAACCAAACTAACAAAAACAACAACAAAAGCCTACCCCCAAAGTTAGATTAATATGACTAGTTGGAAGTTTTAGAGGCTCTTCTGTCTTGTTAAACACAAGAACTGGAACAGTTCTGCTGAATGTGAGAAAATAAATACAAATAAATGTCATGCATTAGAGACGTTTTATGAGGAAACAGATTTAGGAAATAGTCATTAAATACCCATGGTAAAGCCCTCTTCTACCCTTCCCACACTGCAAAACACCTCATGTTGGATGTGATGGAAGGTTGAAAGCTGGTCCAGTTCTCTACCCGCAGCAGTAGCTGCTCCTGTGCCTGATGCTGAAGAGAAAGCTCAGCACCACACCTGACAGATTGTGACCCACTCTGAACAGAAAGTGTAAAGTTTGACTGGGAGAAACAGAGACTATTAATGCAGTGATGATTATATCCTAGACCAGATTACCAACCCCTCCACGCCCCCCAAAAAAAATCCCAAACCCAAACAAAAAAAAAAAAAACCCAAAAATCCAAACCAAAACAAACTAAAAATCTGGAAACAGAGACTGAATAAAAATTGGTTCTTGGTCACAGACTGCTTGATAATCGTACAACTTAGGATTTATCTTAAACTTTCTTTGGTACCACACTGTCTACAATTTTGCAGAATCACAGAAAGTTAGAGGTTGGAAGAGACCTTGAAAGATCATTGATTCCAACCCCCCTGCCAGAGCAGGGTCACCTACAGGAGGTAACACAGGAATGCATCCAGGTGGGCTTTGAATGTCTCCAGGGAAGGTGACTCCACAACCTCCCTGGACAGCCTGTGCCAGTGCCCTGTCACCCTCACGGTGAGAAAGTTTATCCTTGTAATTTGGAACCTCCTATGCTCCCACTTGTACTCATTGCCCCTTGTTCCATCATTGGACACAACTGATAAGAGCCTGGCTCTGTCCTCCTGGCACTTGCAGGTAGGTTTAAAAGGCTTTACACCAAGTAGGCCAATGATAATACTTGCTTAAAATACATACATCAGCACATTATTCAGAAACCCTCCATGTGGGGGATAATAGACATACTAGTTCAGACATTGTTCTTCATCTCCCATGCACTACTGACTGTAAATAAGATGTACACTTATAATGTTTTCTGTATCAAGCAACATTCTTTCATACCCAACATGCAGGCATGCTGCTATCAAATATTTTTTTAAATGTTGCTTTTAGGAAACTAGTTCACTACTTTTCCTCTTTAAAATATTGCCCTCTATGTGAATCCATTTACTCACAATGGTTACTGGCTAGGAAATGGGCAAAACAGTCCCAAGAAGAAATCAACTGCATAAAGCATGAGTGCTTATCAGCATGACCCACTCTACAGTGCTCCTGTGCAGTTACTTCCTGCCCTGCTGAAAATAAAATACTAATGGGTTTTGAGCATTATATTAAAAAAAAAAAAAAACAAGTTTTAATGTTGACCCTTAACTTTACATGACCAGTTCTAAAAAACCAAAACAAAAAACAAAACCCTGCCATTTAAACAGTCAGATTTATTTATTTTTATACAACAATCCTGTATCTGCTAAAATCAGCTAAATTAACTAAAATTTACGTAATTTTTTGAGACCTTTTAGCTGATCTTTAAGCATTCCTTTTACTTTATTATCAGTTTACCATGAAAAAATACTTGGACTTTCAAGTAGCATCATATTTACTTGTCTAGCATTAAGTCTATTTATTTGGTACTTGCTGTGCTTTTCAAACATTACTGCTTTTCTGTTATTATAGCAACTGAATTTCTTGACCTATGTATCAAATTCTAAGGTTATTTTCTGTAAGTTTTTTTTTGTTTTTAACTTTGAGAAGTCAATAAGCAGATAAATTCTTCATAAAAGTTACCTTTGCACAGAACAAATTAAGAGCACTTGAAGAAAACTCACTGTTATTAAGACAATTCTATACTGACAAATACAGAGATCAACTGTGATTCCTGGTTACTGGGCAATGACCAAGTACTCCTATCTTCACATTGACTTTGGATACTTTGCTAACTATGGAAAAATATGTTATATTTTCCAAAGTACTTGCCAGTTGGATATGTAAAACTCCTGAAAGTGTTAGTAGATACTTGATTGTTAAGATAACTAAATCTCTCGCTGATATGATGAATCACTGCTCAACCACAGACCTTTACTTACCCCCAGCTGGGATTATCAGAGTTTTTGCCATTCCCTGATAACTGGGAACTGCAGGGTTTTAAAGACTCATATGTTGTCTCTATTTACCATGGACCTGGCTAAATTTCTCCATGCTAGCACAGCAGGATAAAGTGGGCACAAGCATCGGAAAACAAAAAGCCTGGGGTTTAAAACCAAATTTTCATCATTGTTATTTTCTAAATATAATTCTATATGAATGCAGAAGACACAGCCAAGCTTTCACCTTAGCTCCAAAGGATGCTGAAAGTTAAAAAACACATGAATTGTCAGGTTACCCTATAGGGCAGTCCCAGTGCCCCAGGAGGTGCAGGTGTTTTGCATCATCTGCCTGATTTCTCCAGCCACTCTTGGTGAAATGCCTGATCTCGGTTTGGGATTTTATGCCATAAAATTAACACATAACCTTTAGAAATCATAATATGAACTTGGAAACTACTGACATGCAAGTCTTTTGTTATGTAAAGCTTTCTTTTAGACTTTTTTTTTTTTCTAGAACATATGTGATACAAACTCCTGAATTTCCCAGTAAAAGAACAGTAAAACCTATTTTAAAACTACTAACTTCTAATTGGTAAGGGCATCTTAACCTTTTCTCACTCTTTCCTTTCTGAAAGCATATTGCCTCAATAAAGACAAATAATTTCTTGTTAATATAAACAGATGTTAATGAATTGTCTTAACAGGATAATGACTCCCAAAGTTACATCAACTCCACTGTGGGACTGTTTGCCATTCTGATGCATTAACTAAAAGGCATTACTATCTAAGTAAAGCTGAAGTTTTAGATATTCTATTTTCTGCCACTGCAGGATGGTCTTCAGAATGTAGAAAAATTAACTGTAACGTGCTCAGATATATAGGGGACAGATCCCGTAATAAGCTAGGATTTGAACATGCTCAGGAAAAAAATAACTTATCACAATTTTGAAAAGCATGGTTTACAAAAACATAATATAAAGCATGTTTAAGCTTTGCTTTGATATGAAAAGATGAAATGCATATTTTCAGAACAAAACCAGTACCCACAATTACAGTTTTTTTTCCAAAATCTAAACCTGAACTGTCTTTAGCAAAGGATTACAGAGCAAATAATACTTGCTGAGTGCAACAATTAGGAAAACAAACAGGGTAACTCAGGCAAAGTATGGAGAGAGAAGCACAGAAGTGAAATATTCTTTTGATCAGATCAAGCCACTTACACCACTATGAAGAATTCATCTGCAAGAAAAAAATTCCTTCTCAGCTATATAGCCAAAGGCACTTCTGGTACATAATCAGTGATACCAGTTAACTGACAATTAATAGCTACGGTCTGGTCAAGTGACAGAGAAATCCCTGGAAAATAACAGAAGATGCAAACAGCCATTTACATGACCAGTCATACACCCATCAAATAGCATGGAGCTAACTGCAAGAGCAAAATGTATATTTTCACAGATTGGGTGGAAATGCAAAGTACTGGCTAGAAAAGAAGAAACTATTTTGATCACATGATGACAGAAAGATTCCATGGGTCTTCCAGAAAAAAAAAGATGGCAACATGGAACTAGGAGTTTGAGGCAGCCCTGTCAGGCCAGAAGAATCCTATGGTCAAGGATGTCCTCATCACTGGAGTAAAGAAACACAAACTACCTGTCAGGGATGAAATGAAACAAGTATTGAAAACTAAACTGACCACTCCAGAAATATACCTACACTGAGTAACTGTAACATATTTAATGACAGAGGTATCCACTCTGCCTCTGTATCTTTGTCTCTCCTTTGCTTGCACCTTACTATATTGCCATGTGCCAGACCAACAAAAAAACCAAGCAACCAAAACAAAACCCCACAATGAATTGAACAACAATGCATGCATGCACCAGGACTGAAGGATTGCTGCTAGAATCAAAATTAAACTATTGTAGAAAAAGAAACTTTTGGTTTTTTTAAAGGACGATGTCTTGATAGTTTTGACTTTTTTTCCCCCAAGCTTTCAGAGCTTATGATTGAAGAAAAAAAAACTTAAAGCAGGAGGACCTGCCACTTTTTTATATATAATCTTTTTTTGTAATAAAATTTCAGAGTCCAAGGATCTTTGCATGACACTAAAGCCTATGGCTTACCGGAAAACTTTGCACGAGATTTGTAATGGATGGCTACCTTAGCTTGGAATAACTTTATGTTTTCCTACAAGGAGATAGCTCACTAGAGGAGGATCTGGGTGACACTGAGCAGGTCACCAAGTGGGATAGTCCTTCCTGCAAGGAGCTTGAGGTTTGAGCACCTGAGAACAAACCCTAAGGGGGCCAAACAATGCCTGACAATTTCAGGAAGCAGAGGGAAGTACCGAGGATTCAGCAGCCTGAACGCACAGATCGAACACACGAAACTTCCCCTTGCCCTAAGCCAGCAATAGCCATAAATGCAGAAAACCTCCCTCCGGGCTGGGCATGTTTCGGGGGGATGCGGGCGACCCATCCAGCCCTGCCCGGCGGAACAGCTCCCGCCAGGAGGCGCCCGAAGCCTTGAGGGGAAGCCGAGGAAGGCAACAAAGGCAGCCGGGGGCACGGCTGGCTGCCCCGGCCCCGCGCACCCACCCCGAGCCATCAGGGCGGCAGCGAGGAGCCCCGGGGAGCAGGTGGCCCCGCGGCCCCCGCCCCTGCCGCGGGCCAGGGCTCCCCAGCAAGGGACCCGCGGGCGGGCCGGCGGGGCCGGAGCTGCTGCCGGGAGGAGGGAGGGCCGCCTGCAGCCGCCTCAACACCGCCATCAGAAGCCGAGGTCGGCGGAGTCCCACCGCGCTCTCCTCACAAAGGGGCCGGGGTCTGCCTGCACCCCGCATGGACACAGCCCCCCCGAGGCAGCGGCTGACTCAGCCCTGCCGCCCCGCTCCCCGGGGAGCCGCGCCAACTGCTCACCTGCGCCCAACGGTCCCCTCCGGGTCGCTGGCCCTTTAAAAGCCACCGCCGTCCCATTGGGCGAGCTGCATGCCTGTCAATGCTTCTCGCGCGCCTATTGGACACCCGCCTCCGCCACTTCTTCCCCTGTCCCGCCCCTCAGCCGCCCCGACGCTCCCGGCGGGCCGGAATCCCCACACACGCTGGGAGCGCCACCGCCCCTCTCCTAGAGGGGCAGCGGCCGTGCGCAACCCCCCGGCACTATTGGCTGTTGTCTCCGCTCTTCCCGATGTCGTCTTCCCGATGGCTGCCGCTGACTGGCTGGCGGCCCCCAACGCCCGCCTCCGTCTTCAATGAGCTTCCGCCGGCGGGGATCTCGCCGGGTCACGGAGGAGCCAGACGGGGCGGTCTCGGCGCTGCTGCCGCGGTCCCGCCTGCTGTGTCTGAGGGCGATGCGGTTGGCTGGGGAGGCGGGGAGAGGGCGGGTGCCTCAGTGCTGCCGTTTGTAAGGGAGGGAGGACTTCAGACTCTCAGCGAGCCGTGCCGCAGTCGGCTCGATTCGATTCGGTCCGGATTGATCCAGTCCAGCGTGAGGGTGTGCCCTCTGGGTTTGTGGTGCCGTACGGGTGACCCCGATGCCAGGGCGGGTCGGAGGCTCATGGCGGCAGAAGTGCATTTCTTCCTGTACTGCAGTACCGAATGGCTTGAGGGTATTTTAGTTTGTGACTGAAACGATGAAATAATATGTGTGGAAATAGTGTGATAAAAGAGTCATCATCTTTTGGAAAGCGCCGCTTTCGTGAGCCACCGTGGCGTTAATGCGAGTGACCACGCGTGGCCAGCACTGGTGCGGGGCTCTCTGCGATTCGGCTCCTGTCTGCTCAGCCCCACGCGAGGTGTCGGGCACTCGCTCTTACACCACATCCTGTTGCCTTGGTAACAGCCTTTGTGCAGCCTCAAGGTCACTACTTGCACGTAGATAATTCAAATTATGGAGGGTTTTCCCTAACTTTTCTACCTCTTTTGCCAAGCCTGATGCATGCATGCATTATTTTGCATATTTATTTACAATTACTAGGCTTAGTCCTTTGAAATCCAACTTCAAGGCTGTATTCAGTATTTGGATTTAAGTATTTTCACTGGACAGATAGATATTTCATTAATATAGCTCCCAGGTAGTTTCTAGTGATTATAAGTGTGATGATGAAAACCAAATCTCCCTTAAAATGTTATTTTCTGGTTTCACTCAACAATTATGGTAGTGAACTTCCTGAAAATAGTAATAGAAACTGAACCTCAAAATGCTATTAATTTATCAATTTACTTACTGATAATGGTAGCTTAGGTGCCATAATTGTCAGCTATGTACTGAATATCATAAGGATTTAAATAGGAAAATATTTCAGGATAAAGTAGGTGGGAAAAGGATAAGAGTGTTGAAGTCATTAATGGTCAAAAGTCATTAGTGCTCAATCTATCAGATTGAAAAAGATACTTATTTAGAGTAGTATTTTACAATGGTAAACTCACAGCTTTTCAGCAGACTAAATAAAAATCTGCAGCAAAGTGATGCAGAAGGGAGATACAAATACAATGACAATTTAAAAAAAAAAAACTTTCACTGCAGTTTTCATGCATGCTAACTGTATTCTTGGTTATAATCTTAACAATGAAAATGCTCTCTAGTTTCAAGTAGAAAAGATAAAATGGTTAACCTCATGAGAAACATTGCAGATTCTCTTTAATTTGGAACTCGGAGGAAAAAAATCAGACCTGAGCAGGGTTCAGTTGGTTGGTGCTTTTATTTCACAAAAGAATTAACATCTCAGCAAACACGTAGTATCATACTTCCCACATATCAGCAGAGCCCAGGCAGCAGCAAAATGTTACTGATCTCTATATTTTATTGGATGTTAGAAAGGAAAAAAAGTAAATTAAGGATATTGTTCAGCTATAAATACTGTCAAATCTATCCCTGGTTTCAGTCTATTTTAATTAAAATAGATCTGATGCTGCCTCCTGTTGGTGACCTATACAAAGAAACATCTAAATTAGACTCCATATCTCAAACTGCAGACAGCACGTTCTATAACCTAGACCTTACCTACCATCTACTACTAATCAGAGGAGGGATACAGATTTCTTCATTAAGTAATACCAGAAATAAACCTGGCCCAGTAAATCCACTCTATTTTTTTAACAGCAGTAAACTACTACAAATGTATTTAGAATATAGAAAATATATTCATTAGTACATAAATAATAATCAACAGATCTGTGCAAACATAATGTATATAAACACCTAAATAATTTATATTTATTATAACAACTAAACCAATATGTTAATATTGCCAAAGTGCCATAATGTTTTGATAGCATTCTTTAAAGATTATCCAATATAATTATTGGATATTAAAATCCAACATACAATATATATTATCTTCTTGTATAGCATACTGGTCATGCTTATAATGTGTTCTGTGGCAAAGAATAGAATAGTGTTAGAAATATATTGGTTACATCCTTCAAGTGCAAATTGTAGATGATAGGTTTACATGCAATTTGTATTTTTTAAACATCTTACTATATTTCAGTGAGAACATAGATAATAATTAATCTAGTCATAGAGTTATTTTTAGAGTAAGGTACTTAAAGTACTGTGATCTTTGAAAAGTCAGAAAAGAAGTAGAATATCTCACTTCACACTGATGTTGTGACTTTTAAAAAACTGCTTAACAGCTGCATAACGTAGACTGAAAAATCTATTTTATCCAAACCTACAGCAGTTACTCATGCAAGTAATCCATATCCTTCTGAGTAGTGTAGCTGACTGCACTGAGATTTCTTGCATCATTTGCAATTAATTACAGGATTTGGAACACAGGCCCTTAATTCTATCATGAGGCCTTGACTTTCTAACAAAGCTTTGTTTGCGCTTAGTGCTGCTATCAGATTAAACTCTCTGTATATGGAATTGTGGCAAATGACCTTTTTTTCATCTGAGAGAGCTGTAATACAGGGTTACCTACATAACTGAAGAAAATTCACACTAGTTTCACAGTTATTGTTCTGTAAGCAATGGCATAAAGTAACTGACACTCCTGTATTATTTCCTGATCACTGAGAGCTCAACTCCATTTGAAATCTATGAATGATTTTTTCAAAGGGGAACTGACACAAGTTCCTGTGCAAATGTAGCATACAATATTAAAGAAGCACATCTGTTTTCCAAATTAAGCTTCAGGTTTCACTATAAATATTAATAATCAGAAATTTACTGCATATGTCATTGCTCTATCTGTGGTCATAAGCCAGAGCCTTATACATATAGCAAACAGCTGGATGGAAGACTGCCAAAAAATATTTGCTTTAAGGAAAAACTTAGAGGAAAGAGCATCACCTGAATTACTGACTGACTTGCTGTTTATGTGACCCAGCAATTTGCTCAGGACAGTTGCAATTAAAAAACACCCAAACCTCACAGTTCTCTTTTCTTCCAATTTGCATAGCTGTTTATACCCATGTAGCATGGGTAGAATATGTTACTTTTCTCATCTGATAAATTACATACTGATATTATTCAGGCATTTAAAATAATAAAAATTTTAAAAAAACCACAAGCAGAGGAGAACTGGGCCTTGTATTTCTGATGAAGTGACACGTTGCACTAATTAGTCATTAATGAAGTCTCTATGCTACCATGAGAGTAAATAATGCTAAAGCTACATTCTCCTCTATGTCTACTTATTTTTATTCTATTGTTTCACTAAGCAAATATTCTCCATGTCTTCTAAACTATTCAATATATTTTCTTTGCATTAACAAAAAGTAGTTGTGTTCCAATATAAAAATGCTTCCATTTCAGTACAGTGATTGTAAAGGTTACCTGGCTAAGTGTAGTTATAATATGATTTGGAGATTTACTGCAAAAAGAGGAAAATAAATCTGCAAGTTTCTGAAATACTATAATAACAAGCTATTTACTTCAACAGAATGCAAACACCTTAATACAGATAAATTACCGAGCAGGAAAATTCTACTCTCCTAAATATGTTCTCCAAATGTGCATAGTTTTAATTTACATCAATATGAAAATATTTATGGTAAATGTTATCTAAATTTGTAAAGGTATCTGATAATAAATTATAGAGTCAGTCACAGAATTGGAGCTTTCCATAGTTTCTGTTTAAAACAGAAGCATGTTGCTAAGCAATATCAAGTTTTAAGCATTAATACTGAGCTTGAGTTTTGCAAAAAGTACATGCAGTGATGATGTGACAATGAACTTACCACATGTGAAAGATGTTTTAGACACCTCACTAATCTTGTTCATTTTCAAACTGTTTGGAAAAGAGGTGCTTAGATGTTTACATACATTCATTCTGGCATAAGACAAGCTTGTTATTTAAATGATACTTCTATGAAACACAAGGGCTGACAATATACTATCAAATAGCTGGGAAGAAAGAAAATTTTCAAGCTGTGGAAGATTACAAATGAATTTTTGAAACCTAACTAATGTCAGTGTCCTTCTTCTATATGATTTGTGTGCATGATATCAAATTTACTTCACAAATTATCTCTAGACTAATATTATTTCTAAAAGCCCATTACAATTTCAGTATTATAATAGATGACTATTTTATCAAGTAAATATATTGCGTAGCGTTTACCGTGTAATATTTTTACACTTTAAATGATGAATGAAATACAATATGAAAGTGTTTCCATTTATTCAAGCCACTATAGAAATTTTAAAAAAGGAATTCTTGCGCTTCAGAAATACTATTTATTTTGCATTTAAATATGGGGATTAATTTTTGTAACTTTGCGTATGACAAGATATGGAGTTTTCCTGTAGCTAACCAAAGCACTAACCAAAATTTATTTTGGAGCTTGCTGCTGTAAGCAGCCTAGTGGCTCCTTACCAAAAAGCACTGGAGACTCCAGAGATGGAAGACTTCTGTTAGGAAACATTTTGAAGTGCTTTTTCTTTAGTCAATAGCATGACTGAAGATACCACATGAATCATCCACCATGTAGAAATCTTCCCCTTCTTGCACTATGTTATCAGAGTTTATCTTGCCACAGTTGATGGGATGAAAATGGAAAATACAGCTAGTGCTAAGGCACAAGAATGGAGAAAAACTGGTAGAACTGAAGAGCTGAAATGATAGGAATTATCAGTCTCTTCAAGTTGGATACCTGGTTGTAATGCTGTGAAGGTCACTTTGCGTCTTGCCCTTGCTAAGGTCATTCTAGTAAGATAAAGCTGACAATTAATTCCTCTTACAGGTTTATAAATACAAAAAAGCCTAAATAAAACAACACTAACATAGATTTCTTTAATCTACATAGGGAAAACAGTATCACAGTCCATTTTCTCACTCAGCAATTTGACTTAACAGGACAACTGCAAATATTACAGAAATAATGGCACATATTACATAATGAATTGCTCATGACTACGCTTTTTTTGGAAAGTAATATTATTTTGCAAATTATTCAGATAATTACAGAGGACTTGCATATAAAATTAAGTAATTCTTTCTATCTAATGACTAGCATGAATGACAATTTAATGGACTCTTCCAGAAGCAATTCTATAATAGCATACCATTTAATCTGAAGATTTAAACAAAGCCATACATATTTTCCCATCTGTAAATTAATACCTAAAAATCTATTCTAAAACATGTGCATTTAAATAGATTTTTTAGACTCATGAGTTTCAAAATTCTCCAGAGCAAATTGTAAGTACAGATGACCAGGGGTCCCTATATTTATTAAACTGAATGACCTGACAGTAAAACTCAGTTAAGGCTCTTGGCATTGGTGAAACTTCTTCCCACTCAGACCTACTACTATGGTAGACTTGAACTTCATCTGTGATTTCTTCTGGAGCATAATCACCACCTAATATATAAATTTTGTCTTCTGTCCCAACTGCCCCTGCATTAAAGCCAGCACATTCAAAAGATCCTTCCCCTTTCCAAACACAGGTTTCTGGGCAAAAACTGTAGACCTTATAGGTAGAGAGATCACATATGTACAATGTACAGTTCACTGGAACAGCTTTGATTAGAGTCGCATGGAAAAATTGTCCAAATTCTGCTACAAGCTCAGACCACTGGTCAGTCATAGCATTATACTTAAAGAAACAGTCAAGAGATGGATTAAAGGCATCAGTAATCTCTACCTCTGAGCCGAGGACATAAATTATATTCTGACATGCACTTGCTTCTGGGTAGTAGATACCTCTTGGTAACTGGCTTACAGATGTCCAGTCTTTGGAAAGAGGATTATAGGATTCTACATCCAAAAGACTTCGGGTTTCTTGAGCTCCTCTGGTCTTTCCACCTATTACAAACAGCTGATTTAAGGTGACAACAGATGTGTGCATTGTTCTTGGTTTTTTCATAGCTGACACTATGGAGAATTCATTGCGGACTGGACAGTAGCACCAGGTTTGGTCAGTGGCATCATGAAATGGCTCAGCAATATGAAGCCTGACAGTCCTGTAACAATTCCCTTTGCATCCTCCAGTTATAAATATTTTTTCTCCATAGCTAGATAAACTTGACCCTGGAAGATCAATCATATGCGTATGTGGAAGTTCTTTCCATGTATCTGTTTTGATGTTGTAGCAGAATGTATGTCTGTTTTCCCCATCTTCATCAGTTTTATGAACAAATATATATTTTTCTGTTGTTGAAGGACGTGCATCTGGAAACAGTCCACTGAAGTTTTGCACACTTTTAACTGCATCATTGATTATTACTGAGCAATTAGCAGTCTTGAGTAAATGTTCTTCAGAATGTAAAAATTCCTGCAAAGTCTTTTCAGGTAACTGGTGTAGTCTCACTTTTTTCATCAAATTAGGCAAATATTTCTGTCGTGTTTCTAAGTTATGTTTAGTCCACTGAAGGACAGCTTTCAACACAGACTCTTCCTCAGGGACATTTAGTTCATCAGCCTCAAGACATTTTTGCAGTATCTCAAAATTCATCTCCAAAAAATCACTTGATCTGAGTAGCAAGGAAAAGTGGTGCTGTACAAAATCCAGTGCATGATCAAATAAGCGAACAGATCCGTAACTTTCAGATAGAGAAAGCAACTGTAAGCAATTCACAAGATCAAGACTTTTTATTAGAAAGTCACTGCAAGCTTTGGAAAGGAGTGAAACTTGAAGAAATGACGACAGTTGGAAGAGCATTTCCACATTATCATTTGTTATCTCTGTTTTTCCTGTGTATGCATAATCAAGAAAAGCTTTCACTGCCTTGGGTGATAGATTAGTAATAGTGACATTGCCATCATCTCGTTCTTTCATATTAACTTCAAACATGGCTCTGTGAATAAAATATAGGAGATATACACACAAATTAAAGATCTAGCAACAGCAGAGAACACTGATGGAAGGAGATAATCAGGGTGAGATAATAAGGTGGGAAGAAAAATGCATTTGCTTGAAATGTTTGAAGAAAAAAGGAGTGGTGATAAGAACATATTCTAAGTGATGGCTCATAAAAATGATAGCAGTACCTATATTTTGTATGGATTTTCACAGAAAGAGATGAAGTCTACAGCTCTCAATGTTCAAGAAACTCAGGAATTGTTAGGGGCAGCATCAGTTTCAACAGTTCGAGAAAGAAAGGTTGATTTAAGAAATATGTAGCAACCCCCCCCATGATTTAGTTATGTACTGTAGATGAATACTGGAAATTAAGTAGGAAAAAAGACCTTCTAAATGGCAGGCTGAGCCAATGTCAGGAGAGATAATGGGTGCATTCCTTGGGAATAGAAGTAGGTGAGGGGTGTACACGGAGAAAAAATATGAGGAAACATAATTTTTGCTTTAGAATTGACAGATAGATGTATGGATACAGACAGATGTCAGAAAAAAATCAGGTTTTTACATAGGATTGTATGATGCAGTGAAATGTACGCAGAAAGAAGCTTGTGACTGAATACAAGTATGACGGTTAAAAGCATGGAATAAACATTATTGATCAGTAGATTTGTGCAAATTTTATTCAAATTTTGCTTGATTGCTAAATATGTAATTATCTTTAAATATTTCACACAATCTAACATGGCAAGATAAATAATTGAGTATGTCAGTATTCAAGCCCCATACTTTTATGAAGAGAAAAAAGAAAGAAATCTCTGTGTATAGGATACTCTTTGGGAAGTGGGCATCTGGTAAATCAGGAACTTGTCTGACCTCCTGAACAAGAAGACAAAATTACTATAGGATACTTATGTCCCAAAGACTTTTTGTATATGAAATAACATTCCTTAGAATCCTTTCCTCCTTAGCCCAAGAGCTACACAAATCTCTAAATTACAGTGTAAACCAGCAACTGAACAATTCTAGTAGGAGAGCAATCTATCCAAGGGCTTTTGATCCTGAAAGGTAACAGGTAGGGAGCAAAATGTTGCTGAATCTTGGGTTTACACAAAGAAACCAAAAATAAGAGAACTCCAAAGGCCAAAAAAGAAAAAGGTGTTTAACATTTATCTAGTGCAACAAAGTACCTATTACTTCCTGAAGGTAACAAATGGGCCTTGAATTCCAGGACAATTTATGAATTTGATGGCTGCTGTTATCAACTGTTCTATGCAGGGCAGGGTCTTTCCTGGCAGATTTTAACCTGAAGAGCCAGTAGACAATAAAAAGTCCACATTTGTTACCATGTGCTTAATTGCAGTTCTATAAGTTATGACTGGAAGCTGTATCATGCTAATATTCCTTTCTACCAGAGCATCTATGGACCGTGTAGCAGTCAGCACTTGAAATGCAGGTAGCTCTGTGTCTCAGAGCAAAAACCAAATCCACTGCTGCAGTGGAGAAATTGCTCATTTTACAGAATCACAGAATGTCAGGGGTTGGAAGGGACCTCTGAAGATGATTGAGTCCAATGCCAGCCAGTGCCAGAGCAGGACCATAAGTAGGGCAGGTCATGTGCATTTCTTTTTCCAGAAGTGCTAGAACACACCTAGCCTATGTCCTCTGACATATATGGCAGACTCTAACAGACCTTAGGATGCTCCAGGCTGTTTGAAATTATCACTTGTCACCTATGAATAAGCAACTGAATTGAGCTCATTAACTCATTTCCAGGAGCCCACTTTTACATTATTAGGGCATCTTAGCTTTATGTCTTACTAAAGAGTTTATTTGGAAACAGACCTTCAGTGTGGAATTGCAAGTTTCACTCTTGCTAATAAAAAATTAGCAGTGTTCTGTATAAATCAATGTCTGTCCCCTAAGAATGTGTCTCTTTAAGCACCAAAAGGATTTCATTTATTTCACACTGAAAGGCTGAACACTGTACTTTAGAAAAAATAAAGTTGCCTGCTTGATACCTCTCAAGACAAATTCTATTAACACTGACCATGCCACCTCTGAGAAATAAAATCTAACCCCATTTCAAAACCATGTGCAGTTTATCCACAATTATGCAGTGCAAGATGTATTTGTAATCAAGCCTTTTATGTTTCATAATATAAATGTGTCAAAGACTTTCCCATACAAAGTCAAACAGATCTTGCAGGCCTTCAAGTACAGATACAGGCATCAAATAAGTCTTAAAGATACACAACTTGTGTCAGTTCTACCTAACAACAAAAGTTCTGGTTTGATATTTGTATTTGGGAGTATAGACTGTTCTAATCTCAAATTCATAAGAGTCTCCATGTCACTTCAGGAATACAAATACAAGCAGATGTATTTGGGGAATGGTTAGGCATCTAACACTTGAGTTTTGCTTTGGTTTTTTTGGGTTTTTTTGCTATACTTAATATGATGTTTGAACACTTTGCTCTGCAGACATACATCAGTTGTGATTACTATTTTTTTTTATTTTTATAATAATATTCCTTCCCTCCCTCCCAGAGAACTTAACAATCCATTTATTGCAAACTCATGCCAAAATTAGGTTTACCTGAAAAAATCACTGCATGCTGCCAGTACACAACGATGACAAGGAATTATTTCATCTTTCACAAGAATTTTAAAGTCAAAAAAGATATTTTGTTCTCTGAACTTTTGTAGTACTTTTAGAATCTGCTGTCCATGACCTTCAGCCACTAAGGAACTGATTTTATTTTCAGGAACAGAAATTCCATTGCAAATAGGTCTGCTAATGTAATCCCGTTGATTAGCCATGGTTTCTTCAATGTATTCCTGAAACTGAAATGGAAAAGTAAGTGATTGATTCTACAGTATTATTTTAAAAAAATAAAAATCAATGTACTATAAAACAAAGAATTTCCTAGCATTGAACTTGGTTTGTAAATCCTATGCACAGTTCTAAGTTTTATAAGTGACTTTTACATTGAATTTAATTTTATATTAAAGTTTCTACTTTGCAGTACTATGAAAAGTAAATTAGCTGATTCATATCAAAGAAGAACTCTACAAATTCTACCCACCTGTAGCAATCTTTTCAGTAAAGTCCATGGGAAACACACCAAAGAGTGTGTTAAACATTTTTATGGTCATTTATTAGAAAGACAAGCCCAAGGATTAACCCCCAAATCCCCAAATTCTTAGAATTTGATGGAAAATAAAACTGGAAGAGGAAAACTTTGTCACATATTTTTAAATTCCAGAAGGCTTATCTGTACTCAAAGCAGACCAATGATTACATCTTGCAGTGGAAGGGATATACAGACTACTCAGCTATATTCTAAGTAGATTCCCATTAGGCATTCTGGACTAAAATAAGAGAATAGAAACAGCCAAATCACAGGATTGCCAAAGCTTATCAAATGGGGTCATTTAGAGGTGATTTGGTGACAATGCAACTTTGAGTGTTGAGTCCCTTGGCACTGATTTTATCTGTGCCTCTAAGTCTTTCTGTGAAGCTGTGTTTGTGTGCAGCTTATGCTGCAAACTTTGAGCTTCATTTAGTGACAAAAATGAACTGACTTCATAACTGATATAAATTGAAGACAGTGTAATCTCCCTTTGAGCAGCCAAGTTTTTCTGGTGAAAATCCCTATACTGAAGTTAATTGTTTTAACAGTAAATTGGGCTTCACTATTTTTACATTAAGATATTTTACTACACTTTGACAATATAAAGAAGCTTTAAACATGAGTGTATTTTATTTATACCAATTTAAAGTCCTGTGTATAGTGCTACAGATGCATAAACTGGCTGTGGCTGGTAACTTTGACTCAAGCTTGCCTATTTTAAAGCCTAAGAAAACATTCCAAGGTTTTTCTATTGCTGGATTCTGCTTCCACAGTTCCAATTAAAGCTAGTAACAGATAATGGCCACCTGAATTGACAAAGAAGGGGATAATAATTTCAAAACCAAACCTGGAAACCAGAAAAATACTGGTGTGGGATTTTAATTTCACAAGAAGGCTTATCTGGTAACAAGATACATTCAGAGCAAACTAAGCCATCAGGAAGTCGTCCTCATGGGAGGTACTTTCATAGCAGCCTGATCTATACTTTATTTAGATATTTGTTTGTGCAAAGTCTGCTTACCACAGCAGCAGTCAGAACATATATAAAGTATATATATTCATAAACACTTCTGCTGAAAGTGAAAACAGACTTAGATACTGTGACTGACACATAAAGCATTACAGAAGTTTAAATACACTAATGCAGTTGAGATTGGTGTAAAATGGCAATTAATTTGAAGTAACAGAAGAAAATTTATTGAACAAGGGGGAACACAAGGTCCTGTGTAATAACAATGGAACATGAACACCCAGATGAGGATATAGGGACAGACTGACACTGGAGAATCCTTACACCAAACTGTTTGGATCAGTTAATAATAAAAACATGGACACAGATATATGTGACTTTCTAATAGCCTAGGGGATGATGATTGTGCAAGTACTGGGCATATGTAAATACTGTGTTTGCATGAGTTAGCACTTTGTCAGAAGCATGCTAGGGCCATGCCAGCCTGACAGTGACATGACCAAACCTTTCTAATGGGACAGAAGCCCCGAGTCTGTTCCCAGCACACCTGACATGGATGTGACATGAGGCCTGTACACATTCAGACATAACAAATAACCTTCCGTGTGCAGATGTTCTTCCCTCTGCCCATGCTGCTGGCATAACCACTCTAGACTCAACCTATATTTGGTACCTTAATATTTACAAACAATTGTAAAACAATCTATTTGCTTTACCTTAAAATACAACATAGTCTGCTACAGCATTCCCTGTCTCTCTATACAGCACTGTCGCATCAATTAAAAAAAAAAATAAAAAAAGAATTCTTAACAGTTCTTAGCAGATATCTTATGAGAAATAACTGTGAGAATACTACCTTTGTCACTTAGCCTTCTTTGGCTTTGGGCAGTACATCTTGATAAAAAGCAGGATTTTTAAAAAGAAAAATCTACATGCTGGTCTTTTACAGCATACTTCGTGTAGCAAGGAAGAAAGAATTAAGACCAGCAAGGATAAAAAAATTGTATACATTTTCCAGAGGAGTTTTATGTCATTGTTTTTTATAAAACATTGAACTGTACAGTTAATGTAAGCTTTGAAAAGGTCAAGGTCAGCATTTTAAAACCAGTATTAAAAATAACTATTATACTACTAAGTCTACTACATACACATCAAGATGATTAGTAATTTATTAACAATTTTTTAAGACACCACTACCCACTACACAGGTAATTTAATAGCATTTCATTTAATATACAGCAAGATTTGGTGACATTTATAACTGCTAACTAAAAAGACAAAAGTAGATTTAAATGTAATTAAATTATAAATACTAAGTACAGAGTTCTGTACTTTTAGAATTTTTATTGTTTTTACTGTCATTGACTGAGACTGAAACCAGTGACAGACTTCCAGGTTCCTGTCTGGAAATGTCAGTGCAACTCAGTCTCACAGCTTTTACATAAAAAACTGAGCTTCAGAGAAAATTAATATTCAGTCAATCATTTTTAGACATTCAAAGAAGATGCACGAGACATTTTATCCACAAAAGTGGTATTTATCAATAAAACATGCTGAGACAGTATTCTAAGAAGGAAAGGTGACACTGACTTTATACTCTTAAAGGCTCTTTAGAAGTGAAGGAAAAGGAACAGCATGAAAAAACCCACAACACAGCATGGTAGCAGCAGGAAAGAGTAAAACTGCACTGATTCCTGGAGGCATTTCAAAAGGGGAAGATTATCTCTCTACAAGCAGTGATCTTTAATTGCATATCCTCTCACAAACACATGAATCCATTAAGGTAAAGAAAATAAGCTAAATTTCTCAAATTCATCTAGTTCTTTTGGAAATCTTTTTCTTACCTAAAGAAGTTCAAAAAGTGCAATTTTCATTTTAAGAAAAAAATAAATAAGGAAAAAAAGCCATGTACTCATTTTGGCAAAAATAGCTGCAAATTCTGGAAGATGAAATTACTACTTTTACTGAGTTCTGTGGTCTGTCATCTCTGTATATTATTAAAATGTTTTTTTTTAACATACATGCAATATCATCACGGTTTGTAAGAAAAAATGTGGTTTTAAATTGGATATATTCATAATTATATCTCACAGAATGCATCTTGAACCTCAGTTTGCACTTGCACCTGATGCTTATTAATAAATAAATAAATGTGCTAGTGATAAAAAACTTCTTCATGCTTACATCTCTCTGAGTTAACAGTATAGACAAGTCAAGCTAGTTAATCAAACCTGAGGTTTTTAGGGACTGGGTAAAATCCACATTCCATTAGTATTATCACTAGTATATCACTAACTTAATATAGACGTGGCCACAACTTTCCCTTCAAAATGTGCTGAATACAATGCTTGCAATGTAAGCTATGACTTGTTATTGATGATCAGCATTTTCCTTTTTCTTTTCTGACTGATAAAACCTCTTCTGCTGTCCTTTGCTTTGTCACCACATAATATGATAGTATGTAGAACATCCCGTGCCTAAGTCATGAAGAAAAATGGGAATCGCATTTAAAAATGTGTGTATTACATAGCTGATTCATTGCTGAAACACTCCTTTCTCCAAGGTTACTTATGCGTTTGAAATATTTTGCAAAGACCGAATTATATTTTAGGCAGAAAGACAGCAGTGCCTCTGGACTCTGCTTTTTCACATTAGTAGGGAGCTGGGAATGCTAAAAACAACAACAAACAGGAAAAAACCCCAATGAAAACCAGCTCCCCTCAGAAAGGCAGTTAAATATTCTACCAATGTTTTTTTCATTATTTGGACACAGTCAACTATACAGTGGCAGAAACATAAAATATTTCTTAAGGAAAAAAGCAGAAATGGTCATAAATTTTTAGAGACCCTAAATTTTTAGCCATGGCCCGACTCCAAGGGGTAAACAGAATTATTACCTTTTGATTACTTTCAGATGGCCTGTAACTGAGGGCACAGGGGAACCCGGCTGTGACAACCATTATAGGTCTTAGCAGAACAAATACAAAACCTAAGAGGCATTTGTTTGGACATAATGTTCAGGAGGCAGAATCAACCCAGGGTGATGCAGTCCTTTGCACCTGGTGTGTGAACAATTGTCTCCTCTTTTCTGGTCAGTCCAAAGCAGCAGGGAAGGCACAGAAGCCACCCCGGCTGCTGCAGCTCCCGGCCTGTGCCAGTTCTGCCACGGGCAGGGATGGTTCCTGAGGAGCACGGATACGCTGAGGGGAACGATGGGGACAGAGAAACCATAGGGACCGTCCATAGGCACCATCCATAGGGACCATGCATCGGCCGCGGGTAGGGCCACCACCAGCCCCCACGGACAGTGTCCTCAGCGGGGTAAACACGGCCCTGTCCAGCACAAAGCCGGGAGCAGACAGAGTTTACAGGGAGATGAGGCTCTTTTCGTCGGGGCTGGGGTTCTCAGCCCCTGACCCCAATAGCACGGTGCCGACCCGGTCCCTGGTAGTGCCGGTCCCTGGTAGTGCCGGTCCCTGGCAATGCCGGCCCGTCACGCCTCAGAGGCAGCAATCACCAACCCGCCATGGCTACTGACCCCGCTCCGGCGGCCAGGGCGGGGCGAGGGGAGGCGGTGCCAGAGCCGGCACGGAGCATGCCCAGCCCGCCCGCGCAGGCGCTGCGGGGGCTCGGTTCATTCTAAGGGAAAAGAAATTCTGACAGGGCGGGCGGGATGCTGCAAAGCGTTTCCCATCCTCTCACAGCGCGACCCCGGGGCCCGGCTACGGGAGGCGGCGGTCTCCAGCGCTGCCACCTCTCCGGAACCGGAGAAGAGCTTGGTACCCCCGCCAGCAGCGCTCCCTCCGAACAGCGCGCACCCACCTGCAGCCAACACCAGCAGCTCGCCGACGAGTCTGGCCCACCCTTCGCGGCAGCAGCGCCAGCAGATTGGTTCCTTCCGGTGTCATTCTCTCCCTTCTGGCACTCGGGATGGTTCCCCCGGACATCAATCTAGCGGGAGCCCCGCCCATCCTCCCCAGAGGATTCCGCTTTGACGACACCGCGGGTGTAGTTCAGCCGCAGGCACCTCCTTCCCCCTGATAGGCCGATACCTGGCGCATTCCCCTGTCGCTCACAAGGCCTCTCACACCGCACTTGGCCGCCGTGCCGCGCAGCGGTTCTCTCCCTTCCGCCCTCTTTCCCTCCCACCGCCTCTCGGCCCTCCGGGGCGGAGCCGAGCGGGGCGCTGCGGGCGGTGGGCGCTGGGGAGCGCGGCGCCGCGGGCTGTGCGGGGCCATGGGGAGCGTGCGCTGGGCCTTCCCCTGCGCCGCCTGGCGCCCCAGCCGCGAGGAGTGGCTGCTGGCGGCGCGGCTGGTGCAGCCCGAGGAGAAAGACCGCGTCGGACAGTTTGTCTTTGCCCGCGATGCCAAAGCCGCCTTGGTACATGCTGGCGGGGGGGTGGCACGGCGCGGGGCGGCTTCCTCTCCTCTCCTTTAGGGCTGGCGATGTTAGCCCGCGGGCGGGACGCAAAAGACCGCGTTGCCTGGAGCCCTCCGTTTCCTCCTTTACCCGCTGTAGTGCGGGTGTCGCCGGCGGGGCACTGCCCGGCCCGGCCCTGCTCTGCTCCTCTGCGGGGCCGTGGCGGAGGCTCCTTGGCTGAGGGGACGGCTCCGGGCCCCGGTACCGGCCCGCTCCCGTGGGGACGCAGTTGTCTCTCAGATTCACTATTGCCCAAATTTCTTATTTTTACAGGAAAATATAACCTGCAAGGGCATTCCAGGGTAAAGTTTCACTTAGGAGGAAAAAGAGGTGTTTGCAGGATGATAATAGTTACTCTGAAAGACTTCACAAATTTTAAGTCGTGGTGTCAAGTTAGCAGACAAACTCAGTGTAGTCGAGGTGACTACACGCAAGTAGCAATGTCATGTGAAAGAATAAAGCTGTTGTACATAATTCAGAATTTAAATCTTGCATAACAATGTAGTAGTAATACAGACTTCTGCTAATACAGACTTCTGCCAGTAACTTTTAAGATGTTATTTACCGATTTTAATTGTTCAGTATTTCATTTAGCACGTAGGTAGCACGTAGGTACAATGAATGTATTGTGATGTGAGAAGGAAAGCTCTTGGAATAGTTCTGCCCTTCAGTGCTATATAAAAAGTATAATATGCTAAGTAAGTAAATATGGTAGAGAAGAAAATACATGATTCTTCTAGGCAGGGACTGCTTTTTTTTTTTTTTTTTTTTTTTTGTCTTGTGATGTTTTTGTTCTAATAGTGGTAACAAATATATTAAATACTCTGGCCCAGTGAACTTTTTTTGGTTAAATTTACTTGGCAGGGAGAAATGTAAATAATTGGGCTAAAATAAACTTTTACTTTCCATTGACAGTAATAGAGCCCTGTTTTGCTTAGGCAGTTGGTTTTCTAGCAACCATGGTTATTTTGCACATAGCATAACAGTTCTTTATGAATATTGCTTCCATTTTATTTCATAGGCTGGTCGGCTGCTGATACGGAAATTAATTGCAGAAAAGTTGTGCATTCCTTGGAATGAAATACGCTTGCAAAGGACATCCAAAGGAAAACCTTTCCTGGCAAATAATCTATTCAGTTTTTCTTCCAATTACAACTTCAATGTCTCTCATCAAGGAGATTATGCAGTTCTTGCAGCTGAGCCAGAGCTTCAAGTTGGCATTGATATTATGAAGACTAGCTTACCAGGTAAACCAGTGCAGATTCTGTAATTTTTCCCAAAGAACCAATCTGTATCTTAGAAATTTAGCATAATTAGAAGAGAGTTTATGAATGTGTTTATTTACCTTTTTTTTTTAAAATTTATTTTTTAATTTTAAATGTGCTTTTCAGTGTTTAGGGTTTTCTTTTCTGCCAGAAATGGATGTTATTTCCAGTTTAGAAAGCAGAACCCTGGAAAAACAAGGTTCTGAATCCTGCTATGATATTGGCAGAGCTGGCATCTGCAGATACATAAATTATGGGATTGCTGTCTGTTATGTACAAGCAGACACAACTTTGCAACTAGAGACGGTGGGATCCATCATCATGAGAACTTCATAGCCTGAGAGTGTTAACTCCATTGTTCCATTGAGTGTGTATACTTCATGTGCCAGTACCAGGCCCTTTACTGTAGCAAACTGTCATCAAAGATTTGCTATGGGTGTGCAGTACTAACTTAAAAAAGCTTTTCTGTTTGAGCAGGTAAATAATGAAAATAAAAATGTTTATTCTTTGTATTTTAAGCTTTTCTTGGGAAATGAAAAATTGAGTCATTTACACCTGCCGTGTATGAGGTAGAGATATCTTGTGTCCTCTGCTGGCTGGAAATCTAGCTGGCATTTTGAAGAGACATTGTCAGTGACCAGATGATGAATTATATGAAATGTGTTAAACTCTCCTCAAAGTAGGAAATACCTGTGAGGAGTAGAGGTTTAGAAACCTGTATTTGTATTACTTCTCCATTTTAGAATATAATGATTTCAGCTTTTTAAAGGATTATATTCCCAGTTCTTCATAAATTAGTAGAAAAAATATCTTTTAACTTCATCAGTAGATGGCTTTATTAAAAAAAATCTCATCTCTCCTGATTCCTTTCTCTTGTATTTTTTGCTTATTTAATCATTATTCCTTTCTCATTTCCCTCTCATTAAATCTCTGTAATAGTGGATAACTCAGTGTCCATTGATTTATTTCTCATTTTGCATGCAGTGTCAGAACAAATCAAGGTTCTTTTACCCTGTGTCTTAAGTGTGTGTCTCATTCAGTGTCCTTAGTTACTGCTGTCATTAGAGGTGTGGAATCTGAACTGGGCTGTCAGTATCTGTTGTCACTTATTCTCAGCTCTGTCGACTTGAGCAGGCTAGATTTAGAAAAACAATACCTTCATCCTGTCAATGTTTTGCTTGCTGTTCTGCTTCTGTAATGTGACTATTTTATTACCTGTCCTGGTAACACCATGACAAATAACAACATGAAGCTGCAGTTTAAAAGTAGGATTTGGTATCAGGCAAAGAGTTGAATCTCAGCAGAAATGTAGAAGAAGCAGTGAAACTCAATTTTTAGTGATGTAAAAGTTGGGTTTAGGTACAACGTTTAGTTCTTAACTTCTTCAGTAGCAAGAGAGGCTCCTGCCAACATGTCCCAGAATTGTTGGTGGCAGCAGCCATGACCTCTCACCATAAAGCAAATGTTGCCACATCCCTCTGGGCATTTGTGTGCATTTAGTTTGTTAACAAGAGCTGTTGAGACTAAGCAGCTCTTTGAGATCTGCTACAAACAGGCTTCAGTGATTTTAATCAAGAGAGAAAAAGGGTGTTTTTTCTGGTGATGCTCATTAATCCAAAGACTAATGATGGAATGAAATTGATGATTTTTTAATAATGTCAGAGATTTAGGTATTTAATTAGCACAAAAATAGAGCAAGTTACTGTATCCACAATCTGAATAAATAGTTGCAAACTTCACAGTGTATACAGAGAATAAAAAATGCATTGTTATAGAATTTGTGGCTTTCCTTTTCAGTATCTGGAGTTTTGCAGCTAGCATAGTCTGTCCTGAAGTAATCTGTTTGTCAGGAGCTTGTATAAGTCTTTTCTGCCTTTTGATAAGGAGAGAAACAAACCTAAGTGCTTGTCATTATGTGTAAGTAATAACTGTCAGAAGTGTATCAGTGCCTGGTTGTGTAATTGTTTTCCACTTTATCTAACTTTACATAGTTTTTTCTTCCAAATTCTAAAGAGATCTTGTTCATGACCATACATATTCCTTTCTGGAATGATAATTTGTATTTTTGTTAAAGAAATACAATAGTAATGAAAGCTGAGCTAATTGTTTGAGGGAAAGTGAGCCAGCAAATAAGCAACATTAAGAACAGAATTTTAAATCATAGTCTCTGTAATATGAACTAACAATAGTATTTTTTTCACCTAAAATTTTTCTTAGAAACATTCTTGACTTAGTAGAATAACTTGGAAGATAGATAAGGAATTTGACGTAGTAGATGAGGATTGGGTTAGGGATCAGCTGAGTAATCTGGACATCCATAAGTCGATGGGTCCAGATGGAATGCATCCAAGGGTGCTGAGGGAGCTGGCGGAGGTCATTGCTAGGCCACTCTCCATCATCTTCAGTAAGTCATGGGTAACAGGAGAGGTGCCTGAGGACTGGAGAATAGCAAATGTCACCCCAGTCTACAAGAAGGGCAAGAAGGAGGACCCGGGTAACTATAGACCGGTCAGCCTCACCTCCATCCCTGGAAAGGTGATGGAACAACTTGTTCTTGTCACTATCTCCAGGCATATCAAGGACATGGGGGTCATCAAGAGCAGTCAGCATGGTTTTATCAAGGGTAAATCATGTTTGACTAACCTCATAGCCTTCTATGAGGAAATTACTAGGTGGATAGATGATGGTAGAGCGGTAGATGTGGTTTATCTTGATTTCAGTAAAGCATTTGACACCGTCTCTCACAGCATCCTTGTAGATAAGTTGACCAAGTATGGGTTTGGTGATCAGGTAGTGAGGTGGATCAGGAACTGGTTGAAAGGAAGGAGGCAGAGAGTTGTAGTCAATGGGGCAGAATCTGGTTGGAGGTGTGTGACTAGTGGAGTCCCTCAGGGGTCGGTACTGGGACCGGTGTTGTTCAATATCTTCATCAACGACTTGGATGAGGGTATAGAGTGTACCCTCAGCAAGTTTGCTGATGACACTAAGCTGGGAGGAGTGGCTGACACACCGGAAGGCCGTGCTGCCATTCAGAGAGACTTAGACAGGCTGGAGAGTTGGGCAGAGAGAAACATGATGAAGTTCAACAAGGGGAAGTGTAGAGTTTTGCATTTGGGGAAGAACAACACAATGTCCCAGTATAGGTTGGGGGCTGACCTGCTGGAGAGCAGTGTAGGTGAAAGAGACCTGGGGGTCCTGGTAGACAAGAGGATGACCATGAGCCAGCAATGTGCCCTTGTGGCCAAGAAGGCCAATGGCATCCTGGGGTGCATTAGAAAGGGTGTGGTTAGTAGGTCAAGAGAGGTTCTCCTCCCCCTCTATTCTGCATTGGTGAGGCCGCACCTGGAGTATTGTGTCCAGTTCTGGGCCCCTCAGTTCAAGAAGGACAGGGAAGTGCTTGAAAGAGTCCAGCGCAGAGCTACTAAGATGATTAAGGGAGTGGAACATCTCCCTTATGAGGAAAGGCTGAGGGAGCTGGGTCTCTTTAGTTTGGAGAAAAGGAGACTGAGGGGTGACCTCATCAATGTTTTCAAATATGTAAGGGGTGAGTGTCAGGGAGATGGAGTTAGGCTTTTCTCAGTGGTGACCAGTGATAGGACAAGGGGTAATGGGTGTAAATTGGAGCACAGGAGGTTCAAGTTGAATATTCGAAAAAATTTTTTTACTGTAAGGGTGACAGAGCCCTGGAACAGGTTGCCCAGGGGGATCGTGGAGTCTCCTTCACTGGAGACATTCAAAACCCGCTTGGACACGTTCCTGCACGATGTACTCTAGGTGGCCCTGCTCTGGCAGGGGGGGTTGGACTAGATGATCTTTCGAGGTCCCTTCTAACCCCTAGGATTCTATGATTCTATGATTCTATGAACTGTTTTAACTGCTGTGCTGCCAACATGTATCCTTGTCAGTGTTTTGTCTGACAGTTCCACTGAGTGGTGCTCTTGTTTTGCAGTTGCGAAGTTCATTGTATTTCTGAGCATGACTCCACTATAAATCTTGCTTTGGAATTGCTACAAGGACAAAGAGCTCCCTGTGTACAAAGTACATTATACTAGGGGTTTTTTGTTTTCTTTTGTTTTTCCAAATGCTTGCTTATATACTCCATCTTGTGATTTAATCTAACAAAATCTTGATTGAGGTTTCCAGTATTGTAGTTCTTACATTCTCTTACTCTTCAACCAGTGAATAAAATATGCAGTGCAAATATACAAGAGTATCATGCAGCTGAAAATTTTGAGAAATATGCTATTAACTGTGTACTAATATGTAACAAAGAGATCTGGTGCATATGTACATTTTATGTATCAGTTCTTAATCTGTGCTACAAGAAGCCACCTCTTTCCATATTATTTTTGCTCCATTATTAAAATTTGAAATGGGAAACTGCTGCAAGACATAATTTTCTTCAAAGTTGAAGACAAGAAACTATTCTTAGCATGCAAGTAGACACAGTTCTACAGATGTTCCACGTGTGCAGCAGTTTACCACTTCTTAGACTCTATTCAGATACTGAATTAAATAATGTAGTGATGGTTGAGGAGTATGTCCTTTATAAATCTTACATGTGGTTACCTGTTGGTTATTTGGCAGTTAATTGTTGCAGAGTCAATTCAGGCTCTCCATTTAGGTGTTTTTAAGAACTACTGAGATTAGTGTGGTTTCTTCTTCTCCTTAGATCAGTTTAAGGTGAACTCGTGAATCATTTGGGAAAACGCACACTGTAGAATTGTAATGGAAGTAATTGTGAACACTGTTTGGCAAGAGAGGCTATGCAGATGACACTATTTTAACTCTTCCACGCGCACACACACACACACACAAAAAGAGAGAGATAGAGAAGGATTCTCACACTGCTGCTAAATCCTATGGAAAAAACTCAGCTTGTGATCACGTATTTTATTTTTAACTTATGGACAAGAAATGTTGCAACAAGTGCCAGCTTAGTTTGACTGGTGTGTGCAATGTTGATTTACCAGTCACTTAAGCCGTGTAAAGTAGAACATTTCAGAGACTTAAGAAATTATTATAGCAAGGTAAAAATTGCTTTAAGCATTTGGAAAAAAGTTTAGATCATAGGTTTTATATGCACAGCTTCCTTGCTGTGCAAGTGAATTAATTTCTTTTCAGTAATGCAGTTTTTTAGTTTAAATGGAATTGCAGAGCTAAATAAATTAACAGTTATTTCCTGATCTTTCATAATATACCCAGTTTCTTCTGGACATCTCCATTCTCAATTTAATTCCAGAATGCAATAAAATTGGCTTTTTTTCAGTATTCATTTGGGTTTTTTCCACTAGGCTTCATACTACAGGTCGTAAAAGAGCAAGTTTTCTGCATGTGAATTTTACAGAAAATTAATTTGATCTAAAAATGCTTCCTAAAATGCTTTTTTAAGAAGACAGGGTATTATGTGCAAACACCTGATTTTTTGAATCTGTTTTTCTCTGAGTTAAAGAATTAAAACCAGAACTTAGCTATTTTTTCTCTTTTTATTTCATCACTGAGGTGAGATAATAGAAGAGATTATAGAGATACTCAAATCAGAGATATGTCACACATGAACCAGAGCATCTAAGTCCCATGTGAAGAAGCTAAATAGAGTAGTTCAGACTATCTAGTGGAGGAAAGCTCACTCTGTCTCCAGACAGTTATAAACTTTGTGCTGTTTCTTTTGGTAATTGTAAGATAAATTGAGAGTTAGGTAAACTTAACATCACAGTTAAGATATTTGGCATGTCTTTTATCTAGGAGTCAAGTTCAGGTTTTTGAACTTGTGATGCTTTTTAGATAGCTGCTTTTGAGCTTTTGCAATAATCATTTCTTGACCTAGAAAGAAATGCTGAAACAGATGGGATTTTGGATTGCTTTGGTCCATCTTATGGTGCCTTACCTTTACCTTAAGCAGAGTTCTAATTGTTTTTGTTAGTATTTTATTTCAGTAAATCCCATAGCAGCAGTCAGCATCTAATGTTTTACTACAAGAGATAATTGCCAAATTAGTAGAGAGTGGTAAGCTATAGATATTTAGATGCACTGTATGGGATGAAGAAAACAACCAAGAATTAAGATTAAATCTTACTTCTTAAATCTTACTTCTAGATTATTAAGGAAGTCAGAATTTATAAATATGAAAAAAAGATACCTCCACATCTAAGAAATTAGTAGGCTAAATACTATCCTTGTTCAACTAAAATCATAGTGGCTATAAGAAATTTTTGTGTTCTATTTGAAAATGGGAACAAAAAGTTCCCTTAAACTTGCTCCTGAAGAATACATATTGTATAGCAGTTTCATTATTGTCTTTTATTTGGTCATATTTCTAACACTTTTTTAACCTGGAATTATGTCACACTTGTAAAAAGACTTGCACATATCCTGGTAATTGTTTAAGCATTAATAAACCATGAAACCAAAATTTAGTGTTTTACTGATTCTCCTCTTTGAGAATAAATTGGTTTTTATTAAAAAGCCTATATTAGTAATCTGTGATTGGATTTTAATAGCAAAACCTAAAAGCATTTGGACTAAAATAGAAACTAATAGCAAAATATAAAGCAGTAAAAATAAACTTCTGGAGAATAGATATGCATAAAATAAGGGATAAATTAGCAGTAAAGAAAGCAAAAACTTAAACCCGGAGCTCTTAGTAAAAATAGAAGGTAGAACAAGGAAAAACTGTAAGAATGCTTGCCTAGCTTGTGTTTGTGGGGTTTTTTGGTGGGGCTTTATTGTTTGTTTGTTTTTTTCCCTGAAGTATCCTGCACACTGAATTTACTGTAATTACAGTTTATTCCAATCGGTCATTTGAGTAATTAAGTTATAAATTCAAAATGAGAGCTTAAAGAGAATCTAATTTTTATTTTTTTAAACAAAACTAAAATTACTTCTCAGTGTGTACTTCCCACACTAATGACAGTTAACTTTGGCTTTCCAATTAAGGAATTCTAGAAGAAAGATGCAACAGGAGAGACAAGGTTAAGTAATTATTATGTAGGTATTGAGAATTAGCTTTTTCAAGGATTATCTTGCTAACACTGCCCATTTCCAGTAGTTTCATCTTTACAGTTAAACACATTTGTTGCAAGAGATGGAAGATAGATGCTGTCTTTATCCTGAGTTGTCAAAACTTGAATGTTGTCTGTGCAATTCTGTAACTTTCTCCTAGTTTCAAGGTTGGTGGTTTTGAGACAGTTTTGCAGATTTTTAGACTGACTTATGGTAGCAACGTATCTTAAATCTTTAAGGCTGGGTTTCATCTGTCAAGTAAGCCAAACAAACAGTCTTTTCAGCTGCTGGCAAGCCTAACAAATGGCTTTAGAAGTTCTTGTTTATGAAGTATGTTCTTGTTATGAAGTATGTTACAAAGTATGTATGGTTACTTCCACTGTTAGGTAGGAGAGATTGATTCCCAAATTAAAACCACCAATGCTTCAGTCATTTTATGGGGATTTTGGGGCTTCATTTTGAAGGGCTAAAAGAGAGGAGTACTGAATTGGGGATGTTTTAAGTGGGAAAATGATAAGGTATTTTTTTACTGCATCAGGCTTTGAGATTCATGTTCTGGGACAGACTTCCAAGCAGTGTCCTTATCTCTGCCATTGTAGGGAACTCTGTTGTTCTGGCTTCGTTACTGCAGTTGATACTGTTATATGGGAGGGTGTAGCACCAGAGTGTGTGTGTCTCAGTACTGAGGGCCAGTTCCTCACCAAACACTGAAATTAGAAGAGATGTCTCTCATTGGGCTCTTTCAGAGAAACTATTTCAGTCTGAATCCACTTGTGCTTTCTAAGGTCACAGATCTTCCTAGGTGAGAAAGAAGTTGCATTAGTCAAAATAAGGAGGTGTTAGGCAGTGTGAATCAGCAGTCAGATTTGTGTAGATGAAGATGACTTAAGAACTGAGAATTGGTTTCCACCCTATTTCATGCAATATAACATTAGATACTAAGTACCAATAATACCAATACACCCCCAGATTCTGCACTGGTACTTGTTTATTAGAGATGGGAATACTTCCCCTATAATTTCCTGTTCACTACAGCAACTACCTCTTACTGCTATTATCATCTTAATGTTTTTATGGTTCAGTAGAAATCATTAGGTCATCTTGGGTGACCAGCTCTCCTGTTTTCTTCTGGAGTGGGTTCACATTTTCCCTACTCTTCCTCTTATCACTGACATACCTGTAGAAATTTTTCCTGTTGCCCTTAACCCCCATTGCCAGATCTAATTCTGTCTGTGCTTTTGCTTTCCTAACTTGATCTCTTACTTCTCCGACGACCTCTCTACTGCTTCCGGAGTACCTGTGCTTGCTTCCATCCTCTGTAAACCTTGTTTTTACCCCTATATGTGTCAAGGCGTTCCTTGCTCATCCATGCAAGCCTCCTGGCACTCCTGCCTGCCTTCCTCTTCATTGGGACACATTGGTCCTGGGCATGCAGGAGGTAATCCTTGGTATTTTAAGTACTTAAATTTCCTCTATTCACAAGCAAGCTAAAGCCTTGTGCTTGCACTCAGGTGTGTTTATGTCACTAAGCTCTTCAGTGGCAGGTATATATTACAGCTGATTGTTTTGCTTAGAAAGAACATGTAGAAGTATGCTGGACTCTGAACAAAGTTTGAGATGAACTGGCATTTTTTTATATTTTCAGAACAAGTCACAAAATGTATATATCTATTGCAGACCATACACTACCTGCCTGTGAACACATCAGATGTGAGCTACCCAGTTAATAGGTTGTGACTTTTCCAATTTTCATTTTATCTGAGCCATACCTCTATGAAAACTACTATTTCTCCAATGCAGTTTTGGAGGTAGAGCTATCTAATCTGTTATGATTTTTCACTTTCTTTTGTTTAACATGGACTATCAGGGCAGATTGCTTAGATAGTCATCACTGCTGTTAGACCCAGTCAGAGTAATGGAATTGAAACCTTATCTGTTTCTATAATGCAAAGACTCAACAATCCTAACTGCAGAGAAAATGTCAGATCTCAACAAAGACTACATATCAGTGTTCTTGAGACTTCTCCATTTTTACAATCTTGGAATTGTTGAATAACCTCAAATTTTCTGACATTTTTGATGTAAATGCTCCTCTGAAATACGTATGATCAGTAGTTATGTGACGATGCATGTTTAACAGAAATCACTGGCAGAACTGCAGAATTGCTGGCAAGAAATGGGGAGGTCAGAATGCAAATCCAATATCCAATTCACAATAAAGCTGTGTTAGCTAATAGGTTTTTAAAACATGCTTTGTTAATTGTCATATCTGATTCTTCCAAGTTAGTAATTTATCTAGCTAATTATTTGTTTTGTCAGTTACTAAACATCACTACAATGGATAATTTGTATTAATAAACAATTAGGACTTGGGTGCCTGTTGCAGAGGAAATGTTCTTCTGTGTCTGTTTACTTTGGTTTCCTTTAGAGATAGTAAAGTATGATCAAATATAGCTTGTCCTACGTGAAAGGGATTGTCTGCCCAGGAGTCATGGACTCAAAACATATTAATCTTACACAGTTAGTTTGTAGGATGTATAGCTATCCTGTGCTTCACATCTTTAAGCAGATTGATCTGTTCATAGTTCGTAGCTTATATTTCTAGGTAGTACATTTCCCTTTGCCCATTTGCCATCAGCAAGTAAGTTGATATGTATTGATTAGATATTAGTTCTTGCTCAGTGACCTGTTCCTTTCATGCAGATCAAGGCAGTTTGGAATCTATTACACAGGCACACACACGCTCCCCCTCTTCAATTTTGGCTACACATATATGCAGACTTACCTGTATATAACATGATTACTTTCCAGCTTTACTGCTGTGTACTTTTCCTGTATCACTCACTATTTCTTTTACTCAATCCACTTGAAATTTACAGTGCATTGTGTATTTTAATTTAATGAAGAAACTTTAATTTTGGTTTAGCTGTGTAGAAGGCAATTTTTGAAAGATTACTCAGGTAATATTTTTTAGGATCTAATGTGCTTTAAAGTTAATTAGCAGGGAATATTAGCATTGTATAAGTAAATTGTTTGCCTTCATACCTGAGTTATTTTTACATTTAGTTTGTTCTGTGAACTACTACTTTGAGCCACTGTGGAACTTAATTAATCCTTTTGACCCAGGCAAATTTGGTTTCGTGTTTAATTTCTCATATTTAAACTCTGCCCAGTTCTGGAGCCCTCAACACAGGAAGGACATAGTGATTTTGGAATGAGTCCAGAAGAGAGCCATGAAGATGATCCAAGAGCTGGGACACATCTTCCATGAAGACAGAGTTAGGGTTGTTCAGCCTGGAGAAGAGAAGGTTCTGGGGAGACCTTATAGTGGCCTTCCAGTATCTAAAGGGAGCCTACAGGAAGCTGAGGAGGGACTTTTCAGAAGGGCATGCAGGGATAGGACTGGGGGTAATGGGTTAAAACTTGAAGAGGGGAATTTAGGTTAGACATTAGGAAGAAATTCTTTAATGTGGGGATGGTGAGAGACTGTCACAGGTTGCCCAGGGAGGTTTTCAGTGCCGCCTCCCTGGAAATGTTCAAGGCCAGGTTAGATGGAGCTTTGAGCTACCTGGTGTAGTGGGAGATGCCCCTGCATATGCAGGGGGGTTGGAATTAGGTGATTTTTAAGGTCCCTTCCAGCATACACCATTCTATAATTCAAAATTCTCATCCCTACTTTCCCACCCCCTTGTCATGTTAATTTTGGTTCAGGTGGCTCAGTTTTTCTGTCTGCTGAAAGCCACTCTCAACTCCCTATAGAATCTAAATCCACGTTTTTCTCATTTCTGTTTTTGAAACCTTTTATTCAGCATTTTTATGTATCTGCTCTTATCAGTTTTTCTTCTCTCAGAGAAAACCAGCAGTGAGAGGCTGATCTTTCTAAGACTTGAAATAGTGGATGGGGATATGTATCTTTTTTCATTAATCATGTGCCATCTGTGGAACAAGCTTCCTGGTTTTCTCTGCTTCCAATTCCACTTTTTTTTCAAATCTCATATAGAAGCATGTCTTATCTCCCTTGTCCTAAAATTGAGTTTATTCCATTTCAGTGATGAACCCTACCTAGTTAGAGACTTAACCAATCAGATAAATACTGTGTAATTTCCTGATGTTCACCAGTTTGAATAAGTAATTTACATACATAAGTATTTTTTTCTGAAGTCCACACATTGTGTGTTACTGGAAATCTTACTTTACTACTGAGATAGCTAAGATAACTGTCATTTTACTGGATTTATTGGAATCAGAATCTAAATTCTGGTTCCTCAAAAGCTGTAAATATGACTTACAAGAATAAGGAATATTTAAAATGCAGGATTGAGCATTTCAATTAATTTTTTTTGTTAAAGGCTATTTTTTTGGCTCAACATTTAAGTGGGAATTGTTTGTTTGTTTGTTTGTTTGGGGTTTTTTTGTTTGTTTTTTTCAATAACCCTGAACACTGGGAAGGCAGTGTTGGGTTGTATTAGAAAGGGCTCTGGTACTGGTTGAACCCCTCTGTGTGGCATCTTCTCTGGAGCTTGTATGTGTATGGATGTTCAGAAGCACAGAGAGACCAGATATGCAGTTTTCTGCAACCTGCATAGGCATATCCAGAAGGAATCCTTTTTCTTTACTGCTGCAACTTAGTTAAGGAACTAAGTTAAGCAGTACAACTACATAAGTTTCAATGAATGTCTTTTTTTCAGTATCATCATTTTCTCTAGAGGGAAACTTAATTCTGTCCTTAGATTGTTCTGGATCATTCCATTAACTGACTACTGCATTTGTCAGCAAAATACCTGTCTTAAGACAATGTCTTCCCTTTGGTCTATAAATGAAATTGGAGCCTCTCTGAAATGTCATTGTCATTTCTTGTGTGACGTGTACAATCTGTCTGATTACAGTATGATCAGGAAATTGTCAGAAAATCTAAATGTGTGCCTTATTGTGACATTAATTAATTCAGATTAATTATGACTCTTGCCAGTGCCTGCTTTTCCATAGAGCTTAGGTATCTGTAAAACAAAATCACTGTGTAGAGAAGGGTTAATATCCATATCCCTCGTTTAAGATTAGTGTAGAAAGGGAAGTTCCTTGCCCAGAGTCACTCTCAGAATCAGTGGCAGAGCTAGGGTTAGAATCTGCATCTTTTTTAAGTAATTATTTAGTGATGGGTTCTTAAAAGTAGTGTGGTATTGGAAAGGAAGACCATGTTTTGTTTGAATACAGCTAGTTAATTTTTTTCAATGATACAATTGGATAACATATGAAAAAATTTTGTCTTGATGTGTGGAATTGCCTCTATCCAGATTTTTATTATCCCTAATAAAAAAAATAGATTGCTTTCTGCCATTGTATGTTTAGCCAGCTGGTAGTCCTATTGGACAGAGTGCATGGTGTGCTGATTAATGATGTAGGCTGTGGGTGATTAGTGAAGCATGTAATGAGATCCAGAGCTTCCAGTGTGCTATAGAAGAGTAATTGATCAGCATAACCACAGAGTCTGTAGTGTCTTCTGCCAAGTAAATTTAGACAAGTGGGGAAAGATGGTGTGGCCCCTGAAGAGCTGCTGCAGTGCTATACAGCTGTGCTTATTTTTAGAGGCTTAAATTTAATCTAAGGACTTGAAGGTTTGGTGATTTGTTTTTTTTTTAATCTTGGTATCTTTATTCCTGGGATTATGGGCATTTCCTTATCCCTATTTTTCTTTCAGAATAAATCTATAAGGCTTATTGTGCAAGTAATACATTTGAGACATTGTTTTCTACATCTGCTTAAAAAACTGTTTTTTATCCCAGCATCCAAGAGCAGGAGGCAGAATAGCTTTATCAATTAGGACAAACAGCATGTGGTTATAAAATGTTACTAGAGCAAGTTGTCATATGTCAATGAGCAACTTTTGTAGCTGAATGTGATGTTTTTAATACAAAAGCAGGACTTGTTAAATGCTTTCTTTTAAGGAAATGTTGAAAATAAATAATATGTTTATGGTTTTCATTTTATGCAGTCATTCTGCTATAGGAATGGGTCTTTCTATACTGTGCCCTGAACAGCCACCAGCATCACTGCTTTGAGGCTATATAAACTCAGATTGCAGAGCAGAGTTGATTCATAATTTTTTTTTTCTTAAGAGCTTTTTCGACAGTAGTAACATGAGGTAATTCATTTGCTTATTATTACTGCTTTTCAAAAATGTCTGTAAATATCTCTTCCTATTTTATAGGTAGTAGCTCAATTCCAAATTTCTTTCGCATCATGAAAAGGCAGTTTACTGAAACTGAGTGGGATGTAATCAATTCTAGGAGTAATGAATGGATGCAACTGGATATGTTCCACAGACACTGGGTAACACCTTTTTTCCTATTAAAAGACTGTAATGCTATAACTTGCACATTCTCCTTTGATATATGTTTTACTATTATTTTATGATAAAACTGTGTATTTTTTATAGTTACATGTTCATGTGGAGACAATATTTGAATTGGTTTCTATTTTAGCAGTTTTTTAAAATGTCAGAATAACTTTGAGAACAACAACATAGTTTATGTTTCTAGGACTTATGGATAGTTTTAAACACATACACAGAACATAATAAAGAGTTTATATCTGTACAATTGCCATTAGGCAATTCTGGATGCAAGCTTATTATAATTCAGCTGGGTAGGTATTAACTGCTCTGATAACTTTTCTCTTGATAATTGCATCAGCATTTTCAGTAGTGTAAGTCTGAAATTTATGTTTTACATTGTCTACTCAGACTTACTTTATAGAAGAGTTTGAGAACAGCAATATGAATAAAATACCCTTATTCTTTATTGTAGGCCTTAAAGGAAAGCTTCTTAAAGGCTGTTGGAGTTGGAATTGGTTTTAACTTGCAAAGAATTGAATTTAATGTGTCCCCATTGCAACTGGAAATAGGGAAGGTGTATAATGAGACAAAAATGCTTCTGGATGGAGAGAAAGAAGAAGAGTGGGCATTTGAGGTATGAAATACTAAAATTTATTTTTTCAATTGCAACAGTCTCTACACCTTAGGATTGCATTGCATATTTGAGTCTTTTAATTGCATCTTCACCTTTATTCTATTTAACCACATGGAACATAAATAAATTAAAACTTAGGATATAAACCCGCAGCATTTTAAATTACTTTTGATGTTTGTACAAACACGTCAGCTATATATTATAATACACAGCCATTATAATAGCTTTTTATTTTTCCTGGTCCTAGAGTATATTCCTTTCACTCCATGAAATTCATCCTAGGCTGTGCAGGAGGTTCACTGAAGCATATTCAGACCTGAACTCTCACCAGTGTCTAAGATTTTAAAGCTCTTCATTAGTTGGTCTAGAATGGGACCAGTGATTAACCAACCCCATTGCTTAACTAACCCCATTTCATTAAATATTTGAAATGGAGGAGGTCTTCAGCTCTTCTGGGTTTCTTATTTGTAGAAGCTGGTAGAAATGTGTAAGCTGGTAGAAATATAATTTGGGGGGTTTAGAACTAGAGATGTGCAGATTGGCTGCTGTCGATGAGAATGGGGAGATGCAAAAAACTTGCATTTGCTTAATTGGGACATTGGGCTCAGTCTTCTATCTGAGTGTTGAGTTTGGCAGTTCTGTTTGGTTTTACTTCTAGAAAGTTATTGACATTTATCACTAAAACATCTATCCTTTTAGATCTGGTAGAGAATAATCCTCTATTGTAGTTTAAATGGTGTATACAGAAAGAACTGACAGAGACCTGATGTAGTGGTGGACTTGGTAGTGTTTTATTAACAGTTGAACTCGATTAACTTAAGAGTATAAGAGTATTTTCCAGTCTAAATGATTCTATGACTCTGTATAATGATCTCAAGTTATGTAATTACCATATAAAAAAAGAATACCATTTATCTACACCTCAGAGGCACTTTCAGTCAACCACTTAAAGCAAAGAGAAATGCAAAAGACATTGTGACTTTGAAATCGTCTGTAATGGGCACCTTCTTCCAGTTCTGCCATGGGTCCATGCAGCTGGCAAATAGCTGACCGGCAGCTTAAAGAATGAATACTTGGCAACAGCTCGAAGTAGTCTGAAGTGCACTTCTCAGTAAGAGCGCTCAATTTCTGATCCATGCTTGCATTTTGAAAATACCTATGTTGCTGGAGACAGCTGTTCCAGCAGAGCTTGGCTAAATTACAAAAAAATCTGGTGTATGCTTCTTTTGTGTTGTATATAAACTCCATGTGTGGTATTGATGTAGTAATGGGGAATGAACATATCAGAAACATGCAGCATAAGTTGACCTGTTCACAGTTCATTCCTTCAAGAATTCTAGCTACGTTTGGTTTTGTATTATTTTAGAAGTCTACCCATACTAAATCAGCCCTCTTACTAAAATTGCCATGGTCTCTAGGAAATGAGTATGTCATGAAATTCATTAGCTGGAATTACAGAGTGGCAAAAGAAAAAACTAGGAAAGCCTGTGACACATCTTGTAATGGTATGCTTTCTGTATTAATGCTAGCAGTCTGCCATTGCCAAGGAAGCATCTACCTCTTCCTGATATTAGTCACTGATGACATGCCTATGGCTCATTGAATAAAATATCCTGAAGACAGAAATGTAGATAGCTCCCTCTAATACTTACTGCTTTATAATTATTTGATTTGTTCTTATTACTTAGTTCTAGAAGCATAATTTAATTTAATGTCTCCTCTTCCATGCTTGCCCCTCTGCTTCCCAAAAGCACAGCCTTCTAGTGAGGCAGGTGGTAGTGTTTCAATGAAGGGACATATCAATTTTAAATACAGTCCTAATTGGGATACAATTGCAATTAAATATCAACATTTATTAAAATTATACTGAAAAAAATACTTAGTTTTTCAGTTACCAATCACTAGCCAAAAATGAAGCATATTTTTTTGTCTTCTTTAAAGTTTCTTTAGATTTTTTTCCCATTTTCTTACTTACAAAAGTAATTTTTTGTTCCATTATTTGCCCTTGAGCCAAGTTCTTGAAACAGTTTTTAACTGAAAAGACTTATTTTAAGAAATCTAGAAGAGTAGCCAATAAAAGTCATTGTCACCTCTAAGACTACTATTGGTGCAGTATTTTTCATGGATTCCCTGTTGTGCTGAATTTGCTTGAGTGAACTTCTATCAAATAAAAAAGGACAATGACCTCACAGTTTTGCTTCTCAGATCTACCTATGTCTTTATGATAGGAGATGATCAAAGAGAAGAAGGCTGTTTAAAATACAATTACCACATATTTTGGATTGTTATTTTTATTTTAAAGAGATTCCAATTTGCCCAAAACAATTTTCTGAAGTCTTTAGAAAGTACTTTATAATATGAAAAAAAGGAACTTAAAAGTATAAAGACCAGAAAAAGATCTACTTGTCTTGACAAAAAGATCAAGAGAAGTCCTAGTGAATCAGAGCAAATCACTGTTCAGACACCCTGTAGCTGTTCACAAGAGCAAAGCATGTTTATATTGGAGGAAGAATTTTCTCTTAGCATGAAAAAAAATTTTTTTTACTTCATTGCACATTACAAATGAACTACCCTGGTAGGCACTTGACTGTTTGCTGCCTCGTTACCAAGGGTTTGGTTTTGTTCAGTGTGTCTTTCCCCTCCTCTGCTCCTCATTTATTTTTGGGCTTGGACAGAAGGCAGTAGCTCAGAACGAGCCTCTTCTTGTTTTATCTTGATGGATCCTTTTAGTTTTAGGCTCTTGTTTTCATACAGTAATCTAGAAATTGTTCCTCAGTTCTCTCCCAACTGTTTTGAAAGGAGTTGGAGAAAAAATGCAGTAAAACTTCATTTAAAGACATAAGTTTAGTTTTAAGATATATTTGCTATGTGTATTAAATAAGCTTTTTTCGCATAGGCAATGCACATGTTGCTCATTTAAAAAACATTATCTTGTTTAATATTATTAGCCAATTGAAGAGTGTTGCAGTATTTATCACATACATACTTGTAACAGATCTGATTCTGGAAAAAGAAATCCTAATTACTTATTTGCAAAATGTCTAATGTATTCTGGACTCTTTTTATTATTGGTTCCAGTTTTATACAGTTAATCAGGAAAAAATGGCTGGAGAGCACTTTCTGAAATCTGTTTTAAAGAAGAATCTTAAATGAGACATTTGGATACAGCCAATATATAAAGGAATCACCCAGTTTATCCTAAATCTCACCTGGGGATTAAGAATTACCTGGCATCACTGCTGCTACACAAATAATTGTTTGCCTTTTTTTCACAGCAAATACTTGATTGGTTTCTCTATATGCAAACATATTAGCTACAGAATATGAATTTCAGACTGAGATTACCTGGGTCAGTTTGAAACAGCTTTAGTAATTGATGTTGTTGTGCTACTTCAATGTAAAATTTCACCATCAGTAAGAGACATTAATCCTTTGATGTTGTCAGAAATAAACAGAAATGAAAGCTTTTACTTCCAAGACTAGCTAATCCAACAGAATTCACACAGCAGTCAGTTCTACTGTCTAGGAAGGTACAGTTTCACAGAATCACAGAATGTCAGGGGGTGGATGAAGCCTCCAAGTCCAACCCCCCTGCCAGAGCACAACCAAAGCTGGGGCAGGTCACTCAGAAATGCATCCAGATGGGTCTTGAAAATTTCCAGAGAAGGAGATTCCACAACCTCTCTGGGGAGCCTACTCCAGGGCTCTGTAACTTGTACAGTAAAGAAATTATTTTTCATGTTGAGGTGGAACTTTGTGAGCTTTGTCTTGAATCTATTGCCCCTCATCCTCTCACAAGTGAAATAAGTTGTCTGTTGCTGAGTGAATTCAGAATTATTTGAATCCCAGACACATCATTCTGTTGAGTCTTTGAAGTGGGGTCATTATAAGTCTCAGTGTGCCTGTAGCTTATACAGCCCTAGTAGCACTTTGGTTCTGGGCAGAGAAAAACAAATTTTGATCAACCATATGTTTCTTTCTTTATAGAGAAGAATCTTAGCAAAACAAAGGTAAAGGAAATCCTCTGAGGTAAAGGGGGAAAGATCCCCAGGGGTACAGGAAAGATCTCTTCTGTATTTGCTTTGGATTTACATTTCTCTGAAGCATGGAAGACAACATGAAGGGCATAGTTTGTTGCATTTTATTGTAAGATGATGAAAAAACTCTTGTGATCACAGATGATATGGGAACTGAGTTGGAAACTTTTGAATTTGTTATCCATTGGTCAGGGGCTCTGCAGGGGAGTAGTCCCTATTATCTAACGAGTTGCTTCCTGTTAAATGCAGCTTTGAACTGACAAAAAATAATTTTATCAACAGTATATAAAGTGCTTTATCAATAATATGTTTATATTTTCACAAACAAGAAGTAGTACATAAGTTCCCAAAAAGAAATTTCTGTGCATCTAGCTTAAAGCTGTAACACAGTTGTTTGCAGACTTCTGACTACAGATGTAGGCCATTGCTGAGTGAGCTGTGCTGTGTCCTCTCTTCTCATTAGTTGTTACACTCTTGGGCATGCAAAAAATGAAAGAAGGAAGAAAGCAAAATGATGAAAAACTGGATGTCATAAATTTTCTGTCTAGATAAATACAAAACACTTCCACCCTGGAACTATATAAGTTGTTTTCAACACTTGATCAAACATCTAATTTTCATAATCTTTTATTCTGAGGAAGTTGTAGAAATGCATGTGATGTGTACAGATGGTTAGATTTCATCAAGCTTGAGGTAGCATTCTTTATGCTTGACTAATTTGCAGTCTTGTAGCTTAGGAAATGACTGGAAAACCTGGTAAAATATTTTGTAGTAAGTACACTTATAACTTTCACAGTCTTGGAAAGTAACACACTGCAGATTTGTTGGTGTTTCTTGTGGACATTTAATATTTCTCCTAATCTAGACAGAATTGAAATAGTTGTTTCCTGCTAGTGCTTTGCAGAAAGGTAAAACAATATGAGCTTAATATTTTGGTTGTAAATAGATGAGAGAGAGTTCACTGCTAAATCTGCAAGTAGGCAGTTTTGTTGCTGAAGAGATCAAAATGAAAACACAGTTCTACACCTGTATGTCAAAACATACACATCTTTGCCAGTAAAGTCCCCCAAGCCGTTTAATTGTACTGCTGCTACACCTGAGTAGAGCAGCTGCTGTCTGGGCTGAGCTGGAATGAGTAGCTTTGAGCTCAGCAATCTACAGCTGTGTTTGGGAATCATAGAAATAGTATCCTTGCAACTGAAATACTTGAAAGTCCTTTCTAGTAGATGTACTATGGAAAAGCCTATCACAGACTGACAACATTGTTTTAAAAGACATTTTGCTTAGATTAAAAGGGGAAATAAGACAACCAACAGCCTGTCAAAGGAAAAAGAAGGATGCTGTATTTGCCAGGGGAAGTTTAGGTTAGATATTAGAAAGAATTTCTTTACCAAGAGGGTGATCAAGCATTGGAATGGGCTGCCCAGGGAAGTAGTGGATTCTCCATTCCTGGAGATATTTCAAAAGAGACTGGATGTGGCACTCAGTGCCATGGTCTAGCAACCGCAACGGTGGTTCAAGGGTTGGACTCGATGATCTCTGAGGTCCCTTCCAACCCAGCCAATTCTATGATTCTATGATTTATGTCATTAGAAAATGCAGTTAGATTATTTCCCAAGGAAGCAGAAGCTGAAGATTTAGTCATACCTCTCAGTTGAATATCCAAACTACTAGCTGAATTTTGGATTAATGGTGATAGGTAAATTCTTAATTTTTCTAGGTTAAATTGTTGTTACTCTTGATTTTCATTTTATAAAGTTTGTGGAGAAATTATATGAGAATTCTCAGGTGAAATAACAAGGAAAACATTCCTCTCCCCCTCTCTATTTATTAAAAAAACTATAAAACAAACACTTTTCAGAAGCAGTATAGAAAAGTGTTTTTACTGAAATTAACTATTCACGATGAATTCATAGGCTTTCTAGAGGAAAACACACCAAAAAAACCCCTGTTAGATAAACTGTATTACTAAATGTATAGTTACATATCTAAAAATGTTTTTTCAGGAAAATTTATTTGTATTTACACTGAGCAGTGCTGCTCTGCCACGTCAGAAATCTGAAATTATGATCTTGGTGCTGTCTGAAGCCAAGAGTGAGTCACTGGTTTAAATTTAAGCTTGCATTGCTATTTTTCAGAATACCTCATAGAAGCTCAGAGTTCATCTCATTGGGAAGCAGATAGCCAAGATGTGCTATATGGCCTGTAACTTAGAAGGGTCACAAACTTGAATATAAACATCTACAAATGGGTGATGGTAACCTATAGTAACCAGCTGCAATGTGTTAACCTTTTTAATGTATCTCCATCCTTGTGCTCTCCAACAAAACTGTTAAAAAGGACCATTGCTTTTTGAATTCCATTATTTTGAAGTATTTCAAATGTCATGCTATTGTTCTGGACTATATTCAAAACATTTATATAGATTTTGCTGGAAAAGGGTGAAGAAAATGCATTTATATTGCTGTTTTTCATCTATACTAGGAAACCAGGTTAGATGACCATCATCATGTTGCAGTGGCTCTTGGGAAACAAGAGGAATTTGGACAGAAGAATTCTGATGTAAGAAATTATTAAATGTTTTCAGGTCTTGATAACTAATAAATTGAATATGAAGTTATTCTAATGGGGTAGCTAAAAGTGTTTTTTCTCAGATGCATGCCCAAGGAGAAAGATAATCTTAAGCACAGTATTAACCAGATTGTTACTGAACTATTGCAGTTTTGTTGTGCCTCTTTCAGGAAAGCTCTGCATACATATGGGGTGTATGTGTTACAGTGTTCAGTGTTTTCTTTCTAAAGAAAATAAGTGATTTTTATTACAACCTGCTTGTATTCATGTAGGAAACATGGTTTTCACAGGGGGAAGTGGAGACAGTGAACCAATTTGGACTGCTAAACTAGTACAGCACCTCAAATCACCCCAGTTGATTTTAATGGGTGACTGTCAGTGCATGTATCCCAGAGCCCATCCATCTTCCAAACACCATTATGACAAGATAACCCTTGAGACAAGCAACAACAATGAACAGATGGGAAGAACATCAGTGTTAGTCTTTACTCTATGTGGTCTCTCTACTGGGAGAAGAAACAAAATAACTTAAAAGCTTTTCAGGATTTTCTGTGTAACTTAGTAAACACCTGGGTCATAAAGATAGGAAAAAAAAGTTAATTTTGAGGTGGACTGGCAAGTTGTGGCTGATATAGCCACTTGGCAAAGGAAAGTGTGACAGATGGCCAAGTTCGTCTCTGTTGTTATAGTTGCTCACAAGAAAATAGGTTGGTTGTTTGCTGTTATTTAGATAAAAAGATTCTGCCAGGGACTAGAACAAAAGTCAGTATTTGAATGTATGAAAGGGTGAAAATGATCATGCACACGTCTGTAATGGTCATGAGGTCTGAATCTATGTTCATGGATGACACAGAGGGCAGACCTTTTAACTAGTATTAGTTAGATTTAAAAAAAAAAAAAGATATAAACCTTTGAGAATTTACTCTGGTAAGTCCGTGGTCAAATATTCTTTAAGAAAATGTGTGCATTCTGTTTGACAGGATATACTTAATTTCATAGTGGGGCTGCATATCATCCTTCCTAAGGAATACTGATAAATGTCAATCTGTTGTTTCTAAAGACAAATTACCTAACTATTTGACAAAAAATGCAGGATTTTTAAATGTTGACCTTCACCATAACTGTCACACACTGTGAAATTATCATAGGAAGAATAAGCAGGCTATCAAGAGTTATGATGAAAAGTCTTCACATCAAGAAACATCTCAGGGGCATACTTGTCTACTGACTAAATTTGCAATGTCCTAATTTTTCTTAGCTCAATTTGCTGAAAAAAGGTCATTTTAAATAGGACAAGTGAGCATTCTGTGATTCCCCAGTATGGAAATAAAGTGAAAATTTCTGTACTATTGCATGTGTCTTTTCAGGACAGCTCATCCCAACTCTTCTGTGATGACCTGACATAAGTATTCACTTCCCAAGAGGTTTACAGTACCTTAGCATGCATCAGAAATGTGTCAGTTCATGTGATGTACAGAATAACCACACTGCAGAGTAGCCCTGCTGAATTCTGTCAAATATTAGACATTGCAAAATGTTGCTGGAGCAAATGCAAGATTTAGAAGTTTTATACATGCAGCTGTACTATTTATCATGCTGTTTGGAAAGAATTACACTTGAAGATAGCACACAGCAGGCTGCACAATAATGTGCTCAAAAACTGACCTTTTTCCTTGAGAAGTGATTCTTCTTGGAGTGACAGAACTAACACAGAGATCATGACAGTTTTCATCTCTAATATCTCAGTCTGCACTTAATCTGGATTTAACACCACAAATTGTGGGTAGATTGTGACCCTTTTGTCCTTAGGTAGCATGGGTTTGAGAGAAACTTACCACAACTCCAGTCATTGGCAGTGTTAAAGAGAGTATGAATAGGCACACCCCTGGTGGAATAAATCCACAAACTATCATCTCAATTAATTAAGTCTACTGAAGAACTGAAGTATGATTTCTTTTGGTTTGTTGGTGTTTTTTTCTTCCAGACTTAAACACTCATTCAGTGGTATTTGCAGCATTCTCTGTCCTTTCATTTTTCTAAACTGAGTTTTAAAGAAAAATTTGCTTTTTCCATGTAGCCTGTTACATACTTCTGTCAGTTACTGTATAGCCTAAATTATGGACAGTGATACTGGTCTTAACTGGAATATTTTTTCTTTCTGAGAAATCAGTGTGTCATTTAAAGAACAGGCAATATTGCAGGAAGAAAATTGAGATTTATTGATTTATGTAAAACTAAAATATGTATTTTTTTTAGGTATGTTCCATGGAGCCAAACCAACCACAGTTTACATTATTGACTTTTGAAGATCTAGTTGCATCTGGTATTCCAGTTGCACCCGAGGACTCTGCATGTTGGGACAATTTTTGTTCTAAGCAGGAGGGGCCAATGAAACAGAATTCATATTCAAGATAATACTTGGAAGAAAAAGAAAATTGTCAAAGATTTTTATGGTGTTTCTCTGCGTAGTTCAGAGCATGGGAATAAGTGCACGTGTGGAAATGAAACATGTTTTTCCTTACTTAAACTAACAGTCTGCTTTTCACCTTTTTGAAACTGACATTCTTTTATCAGTATCTTAAGGAATTCTGAGGGAAAAGCTGACCACATGCTTTTTTGCTTGGCCATACCTGTGGTTCTTACACTTCAATACTTAGCCATTTATGGAGCAGTGATCAGAGCTACAATAATGTAATTGAGTAGTCAACAAGGTTTTAATGTATAAAATGAGTTCCCATACTTAATTTGTGCTGCAGCTTGAACTATCATACTGCTTTTTCTGTTACAAAAGTAGTAGTTTTATTCTTAGATGGATAAATAAATCCAGAAAAAAATGGTACTAATCCTTTTGCTGTTACCATATGGTGCATTTGTACAACACTTTGCACGATGAAGAACTCTGAACCCTAGCAGTCTTAGAACTACATCTGTGCAAAATTAATTTGGGGCAGGGAATTAACTTAAAAGTATTTTATATCCTTTTTACTTACATTCTTTGTTGATTAAAGCTTCCTGTATGCAACTTAGGACTTGATTTTTAAAGGTTCTTTTCTGTACTATTTCCTTTTGCAGCAGGTATGAGCCAAACAGCAGTTTTCTTAGACTTGCAATTATATCTGTACTGTCCTGACCTTTAAGTCATGTAGGGGGAAAAACGAAAAATTAAAAAAGGAGTTATTGGACTGATGTAATTTGATCCTCCAGAATGTGGATATTTTATATTGCTCTAAACTGTGTTGAAAATGTAGCCATGAAAATAAATCCTGTATTCTACTTGAGAGCCAACACTTAATGATATTTTCTTTTAAAAAGTCACTTTTTGTAATAAATTGTTCTTGTGCTGTGCCTACATTTTTTTATGGCCAGATAACGTGTATGATTCATGTTTCTGCTGATATTGAGTTTATTTATTGAAATAAAAATTGGACTATTTTGTATTTGTGTTCTGATTTTTCATTGTCTATTTATGACTCTACCTTTCTCAGTTATTTTTTAATCTCACTGTTATTTAGGTGAAGACATAGGGGTAATTACTGAAACACTGATATAATTTGTGAGAACACAAAATGGGATGCTCCTAATGGAATCTTTTAGATGAATTATAGAATCACAGAATGGTTTGGCTTGGGAGAGACCTTACAGATAATCTCATTTCCCCCCCTTTGAATGGGTCTCCAACAAGACCAGGTTGCTCAAAGCCCCATCCAGCCTGGACTTGAACACTTCCAGGGAAGTGCATAGACAGCTTCCCTGGACAACCTGTTCCAGTGTTCCAGGTCTGGACGAGCTGTTCACTGTGGCAATCTTACAAAACTGGCTGTGTTCAAGTTTTTTCTTCCAGGACAAAGACACTGCCTGGTTTCTTCCTGCTATTTTAATTTAATAATGCAAAACCTAGTTTCTTAACAGAACAGAACTACAGCATAATATTAGTGTATTCCATGTGAAGAGTGTCTCAGTGCTTGGTCTAAGCTGCAATAGTGTGACCTTACAGGAAGATAAATATTTTCAGCACGTGTCCTCCTCTTCTTCCAAATAATATGTGGTAGGACAAGAAGAAATGGGCTCGGGTCGCACGAGCCAAGTTTTAGATTGGGAAAAATAGGAAAAATTTATTCACTCAAAGGGTTGTCAAGCATTAGAACAGGCTGCCCAGGAAAGCAGTTGAATCACCACTCCTTGGAGAAATTTGTATAGATCTGGTGCCCAGGGACATGGCTTAGTGGTGGATTTAATAGTGTTAGGTTTACAGTTGGACTTCATATTGTTAAAGGTCTTTTCCAATCTAAATGATTCCATGATTCTATGAATTACAAGGCTATAGTGTTGCATAGTGGTACTTAACACATGTAAAGAAATTTCTGAAGAATTTCTTTGGGAACTATGTTGTACAACACAAAGGTTCTTAATGTTGTAGTAGGAGTTTATTCACACAGAAAAATCTCTTTTGCTTGCACAAGGGTTTTCTTTAAAACCCCTGAAAATTGTTTTAGATCTGAAAGTGATGTAAACAGTAAGAAAATGGGTATTTCAGGTGAAATTAATCTTTTATCTTCCACTATCTAGAGGTGACTTGATCTCTTTATTTCTACTTCACAGCGAAGATGCACTGTCATATAGCAAGGTGTTGCAGAAGCTGCCTGGTAGCTACCTTATAAAATATATTCTTCATATCTCAACTAGAAAAGTGTCTGTAATAAACACATATAATCTGTTAGAAAATTGTTCTCATCACCACTAAAAACTAAATATTTTAAAATGTATTAAAGCTCCTCTGTGGTTTTAGTGACTATCAGTGCAACAAGAGAAGGAATGGTTTGTGGCATGCTGGATCTATGTGTTGTCAAATCCAACTTAATGAAGTCTAATTCTTCAAACTAAAGAAGGTGGGAGCTTAGGGTGATTAAAGGTTTTATCGAGATTTATTGTGTTTTATTGCAAAACACAAGAGCAGTGATATCAACAGGGTATAAAACCTCATGGTTGCTAATCTGTTGCAAAGGTCTTATTCGACTACTAATTTCAGATTTTCTTGTTTCATGATTGCTAGGAATCTTACAGGATAGTAACCCTACCTGTGTCAGCCTATAACCTGCTGATTATTTTTCTGAAAAGGGGATAATTTGTCCTAATGCTGAAGGGATTTCTACCTTTTAGCAAAGTTTTAGTCCTCTGAATAGACAAAAAGTATAGGTCCTACTAAAGGCAAAGATTTTTTTTTTTTAAAGTTCCAAGCTTTGAAAACTGTGTTAAGTATACTTAAAAGGTTTGCCAAACCAATTGTCAGATATGTCCTAAGGATTTAGGGGTGTCTTTGGAACATCCCGAGCAGGCTTAGTGCAGGAAGCTAACACCAAGGTTCTCAGCATAGGCAGGATGCAGTGCCAGACCTACATGCAATACCAGAACTTGGAAGGACTGATGAAGTTTTGGTGAATGGTGACAATTCTTACCAATGGCAAAGTTCTAAAGGGATTCGGCGGGGTTTTTTTCAAGTTCATATATTTGGGGTTTGATAGCTATATTGTATCAAAACATGGGGCATTCTGAATTTGGTTATTACCCCACAAAGTTACTCAGGTATTTAAGTCTAGACAGGTATTCCACGAAGGCACAGAGATTTTGGCTGAGTTAGGGACTGAAGGCAGCTCTGTGTGGTTGCTGTTGGCAAATTGGCCTTTTTGGGCAAAGCACCTGAATAAGCTGATGCATCAGTTCATCCTTTTTCTGTGTGCTGTGCCTGTTCCTGTCTTCTAGTTCAGGGTGCTGGGTACCTGGTATTACTAAAGACTGAGACAAAGAAGGCATGAAGTATCTCAGCCTCAATTGCATGACCGATAATTAGTTTTGAAATTTTTTTTTTCCAATGTTGAAGCTGATGTTTCTGCCCCATTGAATTTCCTAATGGCTGCTCTCACCGATGTTTTCAATATTTGCCAGACTATCAATGTACTGCTGTTTTGAGGGTTTAGGCATTCCTAGGATGGCAATCCTAATAACTAGTGCAGACAGGCCTGCAGTGCTAAGAAAGTACAAAAAGACTAAAAAAAATCAATTACCTTTATAAATAGGACTACAGGCTTTATATATCATTGTCTGATGCATTTTGCATGCTGCATGTGTAATGTTTTAACTGTCATATTATCTACCAGTGCTACTTACCATCTTTGTCAGCAACATAAAAAGTGGAATCAAATGCAGCTTCAACAAGTTTGCTGATGACATCAAACTGTGTGGTGAAATCAGCACTCTAGAGGGAAGGGATGTCATCCAGAGGGACCTTCACAGGGTTGAGAAGTGGACTCATGCAAACTGCATGAAGTTCAGCAATGCTAAGTACCAGGTTCTGCACCTGGGTTGAGGCAACCCCATGGACAATAAAGGTTGGGAGGAGAAAAGATTGGAGACAGCCCTGAGGAGAAGGGCTTGGCGGGTGATGGTGAACCAGAAGCTCAACATGAGCCATCAGTGTGCACTTGCAGCCCAGAAAGCCAAGCAGGTCCTGGGCTGCATGAAAAGAAGCACAGACAGACAGTCAAGGGAAGTGATTCTCCCCCTCTACTCTGCTCTAGTGAGATCTCACCTGGAGTACTGTGTCCAGTTCTGGGGTCCCCGGCATTAGGACACAGAGATCCTGGGATGTGTCCAGAGAAGAGCCACTAAAATGATCAGAGGGCTGGAGCACCTCCCCTGTGAAGACAGGCTAAAGGAGTTGGGATGTTCAGCCTGGAGAAGAGGAGGCTCTGAACTGACCTTATAGCAACCTTCCCTTAACTGAAAGGGGCCTACAAGAAAGCTGGGGAAGGGCTTTTTACACAGATGTGGATTGAGAAGACAAGGGGAAATGGTTTAAAACTTGAAGAGGGGAGATTTAGGTTAGACATGATTGGTTTGATGATTAATTTGAGGGTGGTGAAACACAGGCACAGGTTGCCCAAAGAAGCTGTGGTTGTCCTCTCCCTGGAAGTGTTCAAGGCCAGGTTGGATGGGGCCTTGAGCAACCTGGGCTAGTGGGAGGTGTCCCTGAATGGGGTTGGAACGAGATGATCTTTAAGGGCCCTTCCAATCCTAACCTTTCTATGATTCTATGCTAATCTATGTTTATCTATGTTTATCTATGTTATCTAAGAATATTATACCTTTTTTACATACATGTGGGTTTACATATACATATGCACACACACACTGCATAGTGTATCTTATCTTTCAGTTAAGGATAGTCCTGTCTTTTCCTCTGCATTTATATAGGCTTAAGTATCTCCACTTTAAAAATATTCATTTGTTATTTTTCATCATAGAGTGGTGGTTGATATATTTCAATGACTACCTACTAAAATTATACAGGTTGGCATTTGAAACAGCACACAGTCAAAAACCTGAAAATACTGCCTTGGAAATATTTTCTTCTTTAAAGTGAATATACTGTATTTTCTCAGCTTCAGCAGCATAATTATCAGCAATTTATCACTCTGCTATCAGGTGAGTGGATTCTCATCCCATGTATCAGCTGACTGTACAATGTACTCATCCTTGCTAAGAGCTTTTGTGAAAGGTGCAGTGAACTGCTCTTTCATTGCTTATTCAGTTCTCCTTGTAAGGGAAATAGAATTTTCCTACATGTATTTAATTCAAACACTATCTATTGAATGGAGTAATATTCTCAGCAAGGAGTGTTTGCTTCCTACATAAAAGCATTTTATTAATCTTGTGACAGTTCTGTGGTCTACAATTAATTAGCTACCAGTACAACATTAGGAAAATGTGTTGGTTTAATTTTGTGTAGTAAAATTGTGTGTGGGTAAAGACTGTACTTCAGTTGTGTACTTGGTTATACCATAATTAAAATTCTCATGTGAGTGAAAACAGAATATTACAAAGAGACTGATCTTTCTGATAGCATAGTTTCTGCCTAATTGTGTGTTAGAATCTTGAAACTATTTGCCTTGTTCATTGAGAAGGTTTTCCCTAAAGTGCAGCAGTACACTGATTTGTGTTTAAGCTCCTACTTTCAGAAATTATCATTTTGTCTCAGTTACCTTTGCAGATGATAAGAGACAATAGCAAACTGCTCATAGCAGTGGAAGCACATTGGTTTCAGTTGGCTTGGGTAAAGTCCAAATATTTTGGCCATGGAGTAATATAACATCAGCTATGAAACATCATGAGCATGTTTTTCTTCTGATTCCAGACTTCAGTTAAAAGAGACAAGAAAATAATGTCAGATGATAATTTGTCCCAGAGTAAAGGGCTGCTGAAACAGTAAAGAAAACTTGTATGTGCCAGGAATTTAAAAATATATGTGATTTATTTATAAATGTCAGTTTGGAGACTTCTAAAACAATGATAGAATAATTATGTTTTTTGATTATTTTTTTAACATGACATCAGTTTGAATGCAGCACAGATTGTGTTGTAGATTTTGCATGAACAGCTTTTAAAAGGGAAACAAAAATGTGGTTTCATTAAGATTTAAATACATTAATGCAAATATATGTGATTCAACCACAAAATGTGTTTTAGCTGATTCGTTTTCAGACTACAATTAGTTCATCACTAACAGATGTGTCAGGGAATTGCTACAAATATATAGCATACACACAAATATATATATATATGTATACACCTAATCAGCTTAAAAAACCCTAGAAACTAATCCCATCTTTATTAATTTAGTAACCAGTAAGTGTAGAGAAAGAGCTTCAAGAGTAACTAATGTTTATGTAGTAGGTCTAAAATGGCTTTGCTCTTATTTTAGTCAAGAAAGAGCATGTGGTTATGTTTTAACTCCATACCTGCTGATGTAAAAGTTTCATTTAGAGTTAATCTCTGCCAGTTGGCAGTACTTCTGTGCAAACATAATAAAATCACTTCTTTATGCCTCTCCTTACCCTCTGTCTGCATATTGTCAGCTGAAATTGCAAGCCCCTGTTGAGAAAGAAGCTGTCTCCCTATACTTTATAAAATTGAGACTTGGTCTCAGCTGGAGCCTCTTTGCATTACTCTTACACAAATAATACAGAAATAATTCAATCCCACCGGTGACAAACCTAATAATCCAAGAGCAGTTCCTTCAAACTCAGACGATGCTGTTCTTGTACATGGGAGATGATCACAAGTCATTGTGCTGATACAAGACAGACTTGGCTGGCTGACTGCTAACACACTAAAGAGATAGGCATGGACCTTGGGTGGCTCCTGTGCATGGAGATGTTGCTTCCACCATGGCATGTGGCATTTCTGCGTCTGACCTGTAGGTGGTTTTCTGTTGAAATTTCTAGCTGGTTTCGTGCTTGCCTGCTCCTCCATTTGAATCTATAAGGCTGTAATAGAATTACAGAATATCTATGCCAGTAATGTTTATACAGCAGGCAGCATGCCAAAGGCTTGACAATATCATAACTTAATTATATGTGAGTGTATGTATGTACTAAAAGATAATTCAGTTGGGCTTAGGGAGCATGGCCTGTTCTTACCATGCTTTCCTGCTTAACCTACAACTTCTTGGCTAGAATATTTTTATCTTCTGCAGGCCAAAGTCTCTTTAGTAATGCTGATTACATCCCAAGCCATTTCACATGTGTATTTACAACACACTTTCATCACTCTTCTTCTTCCATTAACTTTCTTTTACCCTTTCCAATTTAATTTCTCACTTTTGGTTACTGATTTGGAGTCCTTCTTGCAGAGGAGATCGTCTGTCCCATGTCTTAAAGCCCTGCAGTCCTATAGACTCCCATTCTGCACAAATGTACTTGAATACCTGCAGAGGGAGTCTCTGGATTTTTTTTGTGGTTGGCTGGTTGGTTGGTTTTTTGTTTTGGTTTTTGTTTTTGTGGGTTTTATTTTGGTTTGTTTTGTTTATTTACTATTAGGTTTGTTTTTTGTTGTGTGGGTTTTTTGCTGTTTTTTGGTTGGTTAGTTGGTTTTGCTTTGGGAGTTTTTTTGGTTGTTGTTGTTTTTTACACTTTTATAATTTCCTTTTTCTCCTTCTCAGTTCCTTTTTTACTGGCTTTAGTCTTCTCCAATCTAACACCCCTTTTATTTTTCCTGGTACAATAAATCCACATTTTACTTCCCAGGTTGCTCTCTCCTCTGCTTTTTTTCTGCTACACAGCCCTTAGATCTGATACTGCTGTGTGATAGGTACAGAGGTGGGGAAGGTGCATCCAGTTGGGGTGGCTCAAGCCACCCTGTGACTCTGTTTTCAGGCAGGAGTGCACTCAGCAAGGTTCTTGCAGAGATGACCCCCACTCTTTTTGAACAGCAGTAGGATTATATTCCTAGTTTGGTTCATTAAAGATCTTTGCCTTACCCTTGTGAGGCAGGACCTGATGTGATAAAAAACATCAGAAAAAACAAGAAAGGTTCCTGGTTTTGTGCCACATGAATATCATTGGCACTGGGCCTTCAGCAAGTAATAAATGCATTTGTTTTCTCACTTGTAAAATGGAGTGATACACTTCTGTTTTCCTGTGTTTGCCTTGTTCAGTGCCTCAAAGCCCTTGGATTCATGCTTTGACAGAGATAAAAAATACTGAAAAATTGTTACTCCTGCTGTTTCTATGGATTTTGAAAAGACATCAATAGGTTTTGGAGGTTGCATCAGCTTTAATGTTCAAACAGAAATCAGCATAATCCACTGTGAAGGTTCTTGAGTGCATTCTCACTTACTGCCAGGAAAATAGTTTTTTCTATAGATTATGAGTGAGTGGATTTAGATGCCAGCATACCACTTGCTTTACCTCTGGCAGCCCAGGTAGAGCTAAGGAGTCAACTGCAGAGCCACTGTGAGCCCTGTGTGCTGCACCATGGCTCTGCCCCTCCTGTGGACCTTCCATCACAGGTCCTGTCCTTATGACTGGCTGAGCAAATAAGTCATTTCCTGGGCTTCCTAAAATTTTACATCTGTAACTTCTGTCACTGAATAACATAGAGGCTGATCTGACATGGAATCAGTTAAAACACAAATGGTAAAATCATCAGCTGGATTGATGGAAGTGGTGGAATTACACACGACACCATCATGACTCCTTGTTGAGATGGTTGATACGAGCCAAAAGACTGCAAAAAAAAAGGTACCTTGCCAGAAGACTTAAAAAAAAAGGTACTTTGACAGTGTGCTAAGTCAAAAACAAGAGCTGCTTTCCCAGGTGTGTGTGAGCAGTCTGATTGCAATGGGAGATTTTGATGAGATCACTCTGTGCATCAAGTGTAATTTCTATTCTCAAGGTGTTCTGAAATTTGTCAGGATAGAATAATTTCTGAGGTATCAAAATGCTTATAGATAGCTAGAGGGCACTCAACTAGCTGTAGTATTTGAATAAATATTCATTTAATATGACAAATAAATAGTTTTATGTAAGCTTAATGCTTTCAGAAGATCATTTCATATTGTAATTGCTTGAATATGATTTATGTTATACACCACAGGAATGAAGACAGTGAGTAGCTTAATTATGTATTAAAAATGCTTATTTTATTTTTTATAGTAAATAATAATTTTCCATTTTTTTCCATGAGCATATTTTTCTCAAAACTCTATAAACAGAGCTGTTGTTTCTTTTCCATATTTATCTAACAGAACTATATAAGTCCAAATCACTCATGTCATCTGTAACAGGACTGTGATTCTGGATAGTGACCTTCTGGCAACAGAATTGTATTGGATGATGAACTAAGCTGTAATCAAAGGTGAATTTAAAATACTATTTCTAACTTCTAAAACTCCAGCGTCTTGACATATAACCAGTTTGCTACTTCTCTTCCACTGGATATGTAAGATCTGCATGGCACCCAGAAGTGATGAAAAGGGTTATGATTGTGGGAATGGGCACGAAGCAGTCCAGTAGAACAGTTCTGAGGTGTTTCATGACTACTGTTTTCTGTGGATCTTGAACATCTTCATGCAGCTTCAGAAAGACCACAGGAGCTTTGCCTCTCAGAGTTGCCATGACCAAAAGCTGGATGCATGAGCCTGTGAAGAGCATCCACAACCCAGTAGCAGGTTTCTGAATCACTTTTATATTGAGTGGTGAGAGTCAGGTGCTTTAATTAATGTTCTCTGCTAGAAAATAAATTACTGCTGTCTGGGGAGGGTGAGATGAAGGAAATATGATTACCATCTGCTTCCCTTCTTTTATTCTGCTGTATGTCTAATATAAAGACACTTCTTTACCTTCAGACCTTCTATTTCAGGGGTGGGATGTGGGCAGTGACTGGGCAAGGGCTGAGCTGGAAATGTAGCAGTATGGCCACCCCAGCTCTCCTGAGGACTGGTGGGGTCATTCAAAGGGAATCACACAAACACAGGGTCTAGCCCTGCTTGTCTGTTTGCACTGATAGCTGCTTCACCTGCCCATACCTAAAGGCAGCTGAGCTTTGGGTAATCATAAAGCAGTGATACAGCCAGAGAGGCAAGAACATACTGAAACCTTGATATGCAAGTAGGATGAAGAGCTTGTGTTGGTAAATGATTCTGGTCAATTTCTACAAATTCTTTACAGTCCTAAATGTCAAGAATCATCGTCCTGTTTATCTTGTGCCTAGTTTCTTACTCTTACCTGAATGCAGGAAAGAAGAGAGTTAGAACAGGCAGAAATGTGGAATGAGCATGTGCCTAGAAATATCCTTTAGGATTTTGCTCATCTTCTGATTGACACCAAGTGTGTGTATGGGAGCAGATGAGACTTTCTCCTGTTTTATTCCAGGTCCAGGAGAGCTTCAGAAAAGAATCAGAAACCAGAGTTCACTTTTTATTTATTTTTTTTTCTTTCTTTCTTTATTTCTTTTTATTTATTTATTTATTTATTTATTTTCCATTTTTTTCCCCACTCTCTCTGTGGCTTGTCTCAGCTGCAAAAAGGAGAAACAATTTTAAAACCAAGCCTGGGCTTCCATTCTAATTTTTGTTTTGGACCCACACAAGCTTATCCTTTCCCTCTCATCAGATATAAACACAAAAATAAGACAGCTCTGTGGGCAAACCTCTCTCTGCCACTAAGGTCCATCAGGCTCAGGGTCTGCCAGTGGGAGTACTGGGATCTGCCCTGGATTCTGGTTTCCAGGTGATCTGTAACTAAGGAATCCAGGGCTGTATCCACTCACTGTTGGGAGCTCTGCATAGGTTTGTTGCATGTTGCATTTAACTCTGGGATATGAATTTACATTCAAGTCAGAACTTTTGCAGAAGTGTAATTGTGTCATTTTTCAGACAGTTTCCACTGACCCAAAGAAAAATGCTCACAAGCTGACCATTACTGTGAGCTTGCTAAACCATGACTTGGTGGTTGTAGATTTTTATGCTGTGGCTATAAGCTGATTTCTGATGCTACTCATTTTACAACGTAAAAAATAAGGTTTTTTTATTTTAAATAATAACACCTTAAAAGCTGTCAAAGCATGTTTATATGTTTTGTATTTTCATTCTGTCCTTCCCACCAGATAATAATTAATATTCAGTTTTGTGGTGCAATCAGACATTCTGCTTTGTGCTTTAGGGCTGTTTCCCTGATCTAGGGTTTGTTGTAAATCTGTTTGCCTTTATTTTTCTTTTCCAAATAAATAAATGTTTTGATCCAGGCTTAAATCAGTTTAATTCTACTTACGTTTGCAAACTAAAACCAGCTTATAGTTTGTCCTTTAATTCTTGAAATAATGACTCCATTCAAAATCCACACCCTGCCTGAGATTTTCAAGGCTGGCCTTGGGTTGAGTGCAGAAGTACAGGATGTCTACTGCAAACCTAATGGAGCAGAGAAAATAACTATTTAAGCTAAGCAGAGCATTTCGTTTATGCATAGAAGACACATAAGAATTCTGAGACCCATTTCTAATTACTCTGTGATTATAATGTTTATCTAAATGCAAATGAGAATGTTGATGTTTCTATAAATGTTCGTCATTTTGTTTCATATAGCTGGTCAGGGAAGAAGCAGTGGTAAATGGTTTGATAAAAATATTCCAACTTTCACCATTGCAAGGAACAGATAAGGGGTTTTTTTATTAAAAGCATTTGTTAATAAAGCCTGCTGAAATTTTCGGTAAATGTTGTCTGTATTAGGTGTTTAGAACCGGCCCAGAGCTTTGATAAATAGTGAAATTATAAATGAAACCGAGTTATAAATGTTCATCCAGTTTGCTCCTCTTTGCTTTAAAAGAACAGGCCTTGTCTGGCTTGTTCATGATTCATATATTTAGGCCACTGTAATCTTTTCAGTCATGCAAGTTAGCAAGCAAAAGGTTATGTTTTAAATAATTCAAAAGAACAGAAGTACAATGGGATGCTACCCCTAAATGCTATTGCTTGACAACATGAGTTGAAGGTAAACAGAAAGCATGCTCTGAACAGGCACCCTCTAGAGAAGAAGCCTGTGGACTTCTGAAGTCTGTTCTCATCTTGCTTGGATGTCTGGACTGGCTCAGCCAGCACGGGCCCAGTGGAGTCAAGGAGGGGCTGGTTCTGTGAAAGAGGATGGGGCATGTGGGGTAAGGGCAGGCTGACACCATCTCACTCTTCAGAGGAACCAGATCTCAGTACTGGTGTCTGCTTCTCTAAGGCATAGCAGGGGCTTTTTTAGATCCCTGGGAATGTCCATCTCTGCTCAGCTAATTATCGTCCTCCTGAGAAACTTCAATTCCTCTGTAGGGAACAGAGTCACTGCCCCTAATCACTTCATTTCTCTTGTGTGGGCTGCCCTTTGCCAAAAGGTCTATTTTAAAAATCCAGCATTTTTTTTAGCACAAAAATCACACCCTCTCCCCTTGATCTCAGGCTCAGAGTGACACCATATCCCTGGCTGCCCTGCCATTTTCAGGCAGCACATTTACACACCACATGAAGTTTGGGCACAGGCTTTCATTTCTTGGAGACACTTGGCTGCTCTGAATAAAAGTGAACACGGATGTTTTGGGCTTCAACAGTCTCCATCCAGCTTCCTGGGTAAAAGAATCCCAACAAGTACTGACCTAGCTAAAAAGGGAAGTGGCTTCTTTTCTGAGCAATTAATGAATAAGAGCTTTCACAGCATTTTGAACAAGTAAAAGCTTTAGCACTGGCAGCAAACTGGGAAAACAGTTGTTTGAAAATTGATTTTAGATGGAAATGTTTGAGTGGCTTGTGGCATGTTAAATTCTATCAAATCTTGTTACAAATTACCAAAGAAAACCCAGAAAAAAATTGCCAGTGGATGTAATGTCACTATCTTGTCATTCATAATAAAACAGTAATAAATGGCTTTGCTTTGAACAATGCTGAACTGGTGGCAGCTCAGAGAATTACTTTGAGAATGTGAGTAAAATTCCATCAATGTCGATGCCAGTCGCTTGGGAAAGAGTGCACTGACTTCAGTGGGAATGCCAGTTTACATCCAGGGAAGCATGGATGGTGCTGGTACAGGGAGGGGGGGTTTGTTTTGCATCCTGTCCCCATGCAGACACCACGCAGGCAGCAGGAATGGCTCCTGCATGGCTGTTCTGGGGTGTCTGCAACTGAGGAGTCTTCTGTCTTCTGCAGAGGAATTATAGTGTTTTTCTTCTTCTTTTCTGTAACCTAAGAGTATTTCAGAAGTTTAACTAAAAATGTAAGGAAAGCAAAATGGTAACTTGATTTGTCTTAGACTAGCGCTTGTCAGGAGAAAGGGGCTAGAGAGTAATAATTACCAATATTACTTGGAAAACTGCTTGTCTAAATTGCTGAAACTGTTGTAAGTCACTATCAAACCCAATAACCAAGTGTTGCTATGGAGATACTGTTTCATAAAGCTCTTACTTAGCTGCTTTCCATTCACTTTTAAACCTTCATATATAATTACTTCAATTTCTCAGACCCAAGGTACAGGGAGAGCTCAGAAACTCACTTCTTTTTACACTTCAGTCCTTATAGAGCTAAACCTATTGGATAAAAACTATTTATGAATGTAGAAGTAGATGAGGGCTGATTATTTCTTGCTGATAGAACTGCAGGAATTTTCTAGTAAACCACTCTAGTTCAGCACTTTTAGATGAAATTGCAGAGGTTAATAAAGGCTGTTAAGATAGATCTTGTAATAATATAGGCTTTTGATGGCTGTTTGGAAGCTGTTAGCTAAAACCAGCACCATCAAAAATCTAACAGTTCCTATATGCAGTTTAAAATTTCTGTTTCTTGAATATTATTGACAGCTTCTAAGAAATGGAAAAAAAATATTGGCATAGGAGAGTGACAGAAATAGAATCCAGAAAGAAGAATTAAGGCAGTCCAGATATTTACATGTGTCTCAGAAATAGTTGCTCTTCCTCCACTGTGGGAATAAAGGTCACTTCAAACAATATAAGGTATTATGAAAGGGAATTAAAACAAAAATTAAGATTGGGTGTGGAATATTGTGGAAAATAGTATCTAAGATGGAAACCAGCTGAATTTGCTGAGTTATAAACAATTTCTTCAACTCCCAGTATGACAGATGAATGGCTGTACCACTTGAATTAGCATGGAGATTCTTCTTCCCTTTCTGCCAGATCCAAAATCAGTCAGGCTGCTAGTTATCTCTGTGTACCATTACAAAATTGTGGGAAAAAATTAAATAACATATCCAAAAAAAGCTGTGCACTTGGGTGTGAATTTTGCCACCTGGAGAAGAATGGTTGTCATCAAGGGGACAGTTTCCAAAAGAGGAGCCAGAGGATGCAGTCTTGCTGTTACCTGGGTTCAGTGACAATCTAAAAATGGACAAGTGACCCAAGTACATCAGGCAGTATACAAAGTTTTTGCAAGTTTTGATGAAAAAGTTTCTTATATTAATTAATATAGAGTAATTAAATGCTATGCATGTCTAGAAGAAAAAGATCAGCTCTCCACAGAAACACAATTCAAGCATCAAGCTGAAGTAGACAGAGGGGTGGAAAAGTTTTTTCTGAAGCATTAGCAGTGACTGATAGGAACATCAACACAACAAGTGCATGTGTTCACTATGAAGTTTCTAAGAGGAAAAATAAAGAAAGATAAACCTCTTGTGTTGAGTGGTCTTCACACAGCCCTAGTGCCAGTGAACAGCTCATCCCTTGGCTGTTCAGAGGAGCCCCAGCCCCTTCGTGACAAAGGTGTTGCAGATGTGAAATGGCAAGAATAAGAAGTTGAATAAGCTGTGGATAAGTGTACAGGAAAGCAAGGACAAGGACTGGATTTTCTCTGAAGAGTTGCCTACTCAGGCAAGATAGTGTTGCAGGCAGGCAGCACTGGAGTGCTTCTCTGCTGTTCAAACCAGCACCACAAGGAGATCATTTTGATGATAACACCATGCTCAAATCCTTTGCCTTTTTAGGAGTGATTTGCCCTCTTGACTAACCGGAGAATTGACAAGGGATATATATCTGCAGGTGCTGATGCCTGCAACAGACTGAGCTTTTTGCATCTCTTTAATCTTGAGGAACATGGGATCTTGCAGGGCATGATTATTGACAGCTTATGTTAAGGGTGTTTAACATACTGAAATGAATTGCTGGCTAAAAGTGCCTGCTTGTTTCCACTAACAGTGGGAGTCTTGGGGACAAGCTCCATCATGGACATGTAAAAAACAGCTCAGCACTTCAGGCAAGCTTTGCTTTCTCCCATTACAGCCTTGACACAGGGTACCACTGGAGTGGTGAGTTACATCAGTGTGACCTTGCCACGTGAGCACAGGACAGGTGGGACTGTGTGGCTCCAAGTCTCATTTCCTTCATCAGCTCTGAGTGATGAAGCCTGGGGTCGCTGGATGATGGTGGTCCCCAGGCAAACATCATTATTGGAGCTGAGGCTTCTCAATTCTTTCTTTTCAGAGGTCTCTATCATTTCAGAGTATCCCTCTTGGTATCCAGCAATGAGAAAAAGTGATTGTAGAAAAATTAGAGAATAAGCTTGCCAATTACTAAGGAGTCTTTTGTAACAGAGGAAGCAAAGAAAAACCTTTGTATCCTTTGTATGTTGATTCTTTAACAGTAGAATATGGAACTTCTGATTGGTAGAAATCTGCAGCAAATTTCAGAAACCTAAACTTGGACCAAGCATTTGTTTTTTTCCCCATATGATCCTGAAAAATGCGTCCCTTTCTCAAATGGACTTTGGCTGAGACATCCATCTGGACGATCTTTTCTGGTGCTGCTGCCATTAGGAAATAATCTAAACCTTGTTTTTCTCTTAGGGAACTAAGGAAATAATTGAATATCTTAGAACAACTGTAAATAGGCATAGAAGATGTAGAGGTCACACACCATAATCTGTGTGGGTATTTTATCATTTGCCTGTAGTTTGGCTGTATATTAATTGCTTTATGGATTCCTCTCATGACTCATATTTTCAATAAAATCCATTTCATTCAAGTGAGAATGAAACCTTCCAGAAGCTACACAGAAATAAACAAATCCTTCTAGCAACAGTTTGGAGATCAAACAGGTTTTAAACCCAGTTGCAGATGTGGGGACCATGTATGGAATATCTCCTTTCTGGAATGCCTCTGGTTTGTTCTAAAGTCACACTGGTGACAATCACCCAACTGCACAGTCCATTTGCATCCATGTATCTTTTATAAAAAATAGTATTTAATTGTGTGCTTGAGTCCTGAGACCACTGTCCACAGAACCAGCTTTTCTGTCCACTTTACTGGATAGCATGCAATGTACTGTTTCATTAACTTAATCTTAAATTACTGTTTTTTAAAGATTAGGATCCGAAGAAGTAACTCCATGGAATAAGAGCTATTGAATCTATTGCTTTCTTATGTCCTCCACTTTCTCTCGAGGTTGCTGTATTAAATAAGAAAAATTTGAAGTGCCACTACAAAATGTGTTTCTAAAAGCAGCTGATTTTCATGCAAAATTAGTAGAAGAGATAAAATTCTGAATTCTAAATAAACTGCTTTAGCAAATCTAATTTTAAAATCTTTGCTTTCAGAAAACCTAATGAGCTATAGCTAATGTTCTTTGAAGATCTTAACATGTTCCTTATATTTTCCACAATCTTCAGTTTTCAGAACAGGAGAACTTGGTCAGATTTTGCTGTGGATTTTCAAGATTACCAGAAAATAGATATTTCTGATCCTTGAGAGCAATCACTTCCATGCTGGTGCAGATTCTCTCCATGTACAGAATAAACTGTAAAAGCCTCTGGGATAAACACAGATATTTCCACTATGCAACAGTTGCTCAGAGAATTAGAGCAAAATCAGCCATTCAGACTTGGGATCTGAAACTCTCAGAGTAAACAGGGCACTGGCTTTATAACCATGCTTTATAACATGATCTAATTCCATGACTGGATTATACTGAATGGAGATAGAATATAAAATATAATCGTAGCTAAGTTGAATTCTGCAGAAATGTGAATATTTTTTCAAATATTCTAGGCCAGTGAGGGATTTTGTAATTTACAGTTCCATCTGTAGTTTGAACTGGGATGGAGGTGATTCTGGTCTGCAGAGGGGAGATTAATTTGTGTTTGGTCTGAATCCTAATCTTCATTCTACCCTAGAAGAGGTGTTCACCTTTAGGTCTAGGGGCACAGCCTCATAAGGGAGCCTCATGGTAACACTGCAAAACTTTTGTACTCAATAAAAATTATTGAAAGAATTGTGGTACCAATATTGATGTGGTTAGAGGAATCCACCTTCTAATTCTCTTGCTCTCCCACTTACCTCCAATACAGGTCCCAGCAGGCAGCCGGTGGGTGAGGTACAGGCACTTCTCCCTCCCATAACAACCTGGTGCTGTTCTTCTGTGAAGGGAGGATGGAAGAGAAAGACAATCCCAGTCCCTTCTGTCCTAAGTCTTCTCTTCCTCCCAGGGATCAGAGATGGCTTTTACCCATTTAATTCTATTCACATTTCCTTTTGAGCATTACAGATTAAAAATTAAAAATGAAGTTTAGAATGGAACCGTTGGCCTGAATTTGCATTTGTCAGAGTATTGCATAGCAGCCCGAATGACAGATTTCTTTCAAGATCATGTTTCAGTCAAAGCTTTTTTTTCAAATTCCTCTTAATAAAGCAGGCTGTTTGGATTTCTAAGTAACTTTTTTCCTTGTTTAACAATTCCTGAATTTGTCTGCTGTAGATTATCAGAAATGTGGCTCAGTCAGCACTTAAGAAAGGGAAGAAAAAATTACAATCCTCTTGAGATACAACAGCTTCACTCACCTCAGCACTTCAGTTTTATATAAAGATTTCAGGATAAGCTAAAACAGCACAGATAGTCCTACTCTTCCTAATTCCTGAGTGCTCAGATCAAGTACTTAAACCTCATGAGGTAGTTCTTTCAGCCAATCTTTTTTGTGCACATTGCATAGATGTATTTTTATACAGCCTGCATCTTCACCTACAAAAAAAATAGCTTCTATTTTGAAAATTTCAGGCAACAGTAAAAGAATTTTCAAAAGCCTGACATAAATGTGATGCAGTTCAGGAGAATGGTAAATAGAAAGGAAAATCAACAATAAAAGACTACGGTAGTCAAAGCCTTTATGATATAACCTTTGGGCCAGCAGCAGCTTGGCATGCACAGCCAGTCTGGCATTAACATTGCCTCAAGGGAGACTTCGGTTTGTTTGACCTTGAGATTCTCACTCTTTGAATAAGCAGAAAGTGAGATAACACTGAGCTAATACTTTCTTTGCTGAGGGAGGTGCAGTTCATTAGCAGTTTTTACATGCTGGCATATGGCTTTTCTATGGGTGTGTAGTGAGAGAACAAGGGGCAATGGTTTCAGACTTGAAGAGGGGAGATTCAGGGTAGGTATTAGGAAGAAATGCTTTAATATAAGGGTGGTGAGAGCCTAGGTTGCCCCAGGAAGTTGTGGCTGCCCCCTCCCTGGCAGTGTTGAAGGCCACGGTGGATGTGGCTTGGAGAAACCAGGGCTGGTGGGAGGTGTCCTTGCCCATGCAGTGGGGTTGGAACCGGATGATCTTTAAAGTGCCTTCCAACCCAAACCATTCTGTGATTTGATGTTAATCTGTTTAGCCTGGAACACATACTATGGAAGAGCTGATTGCCTCAGTTCTTTGAATCCAATTATACATTAAGGGACTGTGGGAGCAGCAAGTTAGGAGAGAAGAACAGAAGAGTGAAATAAGGGAGTGTTTCATCAAAGGCACAGCTGATACTAAGCTCAGCAGAGCCTCTGCAGACATGGCACAGCTAGGAAGGAAGGTAGATTTCCAAACTGATGTACCCCAGCCTACAGCATCCTTATGCCCTACCCAGGCAGGGTCAGCTTTATTCTGCCTGTCACTCCAGCTCTGCCTCAGGGTCTGAGGCTGTCAAGGATTGTGTGGTTAAACAGTTCTCTGTTGGAAAGTTTCACTTCAGTAGGACTGAAATGTTTAGTTGGTTTTGACATAATTCAGCTTTGAAATAAATTTTGAGTTTTCTTTGAAAAAAAAAAAATCATCTTGTTTTGAAAATTGAAAATTAAACATTTTAGCTATGATATTGTAACACTTCTGAAAGGGATTTTTGAATTATTGTTTATAGTGCTTTCTGGCTTCCATTTTGTTGTCTTAGGGTTATATGTATAAATAAACCAGATAGGAAACACAGTAACATTTAACAGAAATTTTCACAGATTCACCCTTAATTGTAAGGAGGAGCCAATGAAACCATCTAGAGTCCTTTTCCAGCATGACAGGCTTCAGCTTTTCTTCTAAACATTTCCACTTTAGCTCCACTGCTAGAGATTGGAACCCTCAGCACTGGAAGCACTGAGTACTCTGGAAAACAGCTGCTTGAAAGTACAGAAGTTTATTTTTCATTGGAAATGGCAGCTGCTCATGGGAGTAATGCAAGAAGATTCTGTTCCACTGGTATGAACCACACTCTTAGAATATTAAATACAAATTCTTCAGAACACCAGCAGCTCCTGAAAAACACATATGAAAATTAAAAGGGCAGCTTCTATAATGAAGTAAGTAGAGCGTCTAAAAGTAAGTACAGAGTGGGTAGAGAGTCTAAAACTACAGTAGTCCAGTTGTTCACTGATTTTATGCTGAAATGAAAATTTAGATAAGTTGTCTAGGTTATTCCAGCACTAGGTGATGTTCTAAGTACATTAGTATAGTAATTTCCTATAAAAAAGCAAGCAATCTGTTATCCTTACAGGAAAAAAATCTAATATGAAAATGCCAGTAAGACATATTTAGAAAGGGAATTTTTTAAGAAGTCTAACAGATAAATTCCCATTTTTCACTTAAATTTTTATTTGAATGTGTGTTTTTCTTGAGTGTTTATCAAAATCCCAGCAAAATATGCACGTATTTTCATCATATTATAAAGTACAAACATATTGAAAGCATTTAAATTAGGTCAGTGGATTTTGAAGATTATCCAAAACAGGAGTCTGAAGCAGATATCTTTTGAGAACATACAGTTAAAATTGTAATCCTCCTCTGATGAGAAAGAGTGTCCCAGTCCCTGCCCTGCTCCAGGGTACACAGGGGCTGTCACCAAGTTCAAGTTGCCTCAGATGGAAATCTTTCTGACAGGGTGCTTTGTACCAGTGTGGTTTTTTACAGTATGGATCAGTACAGGAGAGCTAACCTAGGAAAAGTGCTGTTTTAAAGTGAGCCTGAAAGAAAGGTTGACATGAGTATGTCAAGTCTCATGTGCTTTCAAACTGGAAAGACACTGGTGAAAGAATTACTGAGCCAAAGTTGCCTTGGGCAGAAGAGTCTGGACAGCAGTGGCATAGCACCTACAGATTTACATAGCACTGTACACAGTCCATTTTCCTAATGCTCTTTTTATTACTGATATATGCAAATTATCAGGTTTTAAACTATAATTTTTTAATGGTTCCGTCAAATCAGAATACTTGAACTGGAGCATTCTTCTCCCAAAAGTTCAAAGCATTTTTAGTTATCTTCAGCCCATCAAGTGTATAGAAAATAAGTTTCATATATTTGAGAATTTCTCCATTCCTTCTCCAGCATGCACTTATCAGTTCAAGGGAAAAGAAGGCAGGAGAAGGAGCTTAAAAATTTAATTTTAAGAGGTTAGTTTCTACATCTAAACAGTATGTGCAGGGCAAACATGACAGCAATGCTGCTCACACATTGCAGCACTGATTCACTGGTCTTTACTGCTGCCCAGTTCAAATTATGATCTTGCAAGCTGATCAACTCAAGACCTTTGATGTGGCAAAGTGCCAGAAGATTTCCAACACAGACTTGAGGTGAATATACCATGTTCTCCAGAATTGTTACAGTATAGAATAAACAAAACCATTATGTTTTAAGATAAAATGAACTGCAAGAGAAAGTACTGATTTCAGTGGAAGAACTTGTCTCATTATTACTCACTAAAAGAATGAGATTCAGTTATGTACACAGTGAAATATGTGAAGATTATAGGTACAACACCAATCATAGTTACTCTTCAGATTTTATGTACCAGTGAGGACTGTGATACATACAAGACTCTGGCTGCCCAGACTGGGCACCTGTGAAGGATGCTGCTTCTCCCAACTGCTCAGCGCCCTAAGATGTCTTTTTGGTGGAAGCAAGGACTTGGGGAAAAGATAAAATACTATAAATAAAATGTCAGGGTCACTCCCACGATGGAACTATGGTGTGCACCCAGATTCAGGAAGATGGTCATCTTCTGCCCTCTATCTAGATTTTGCTGGTAATATATGAAGGGCTGATGTAACCAAATACTGAAAATCTGAGTTAGAAGGTACCAAGCTTTATGTCTTAAAGCTACTCAAATTAGAAAAAAATTTTGAAGTATAACTAAATTTAACCACATTTAATTCAGAGTTTTAAAGTCATTCTGAATGTTTTTAATAAAAATAAAGTGCAGGAGGGATTTAACATTTAAACCTCAGAACATTTCCTCTAATTTTATCCTCTTACCTTCATTTGAGCAAGATGCAATTCAAGTAAAACATGGCTTGTATATTTCACCAAAAGACATCAAAGTCTTCACTTGAAAAGATATATTCAGCTGAGGACATCAAATAATTGAAAAGTGACCAGCTTCCTTTTTTAGGTGCTTTCTTTAGCCTAGAGAAAAGGAGGCTGAGGGGAGGCTTTATCACTCCCTACAACTACCTTAAAGGAGGTTGTAAAGAGGTGGGGCTTGGTCTGTCCAATGAAATTTAAAGTGATAGGTCAAGAGGTAGTGATCTCAAGTTGCACTAGGAAAGATTTAGATTGGATTTTAGGAAGAATTTATTCACAGGAAAAGTTATCAGGCACTGGAACAGGCTGCCCAAGGTGGTGATGGAGTTACCATGGGTGGAGGTATTTAAGAGTTGTTTAGACATAGCACTTAGGGATATGTTTAGTTAAGGACTTGCCAGTATTAGGTTAGGTTAATAGTTGGACTCTATGATCTTGAAGGTCTTTTCCAAGGTAATTATCCACCATTGTTGTTTATACCTCATCTTTTCATTGGTCTGTATGATTTCATTGTCCACATGAAGCTTTACTGTTCTCTATCAGTGTTGTTTCCGTTAGACATTGGGTACCTACTTAGAGATTATGGATTAAGAGCATTCAATAGCATTGTCCTTTTTTGAGACCCCAGTGAGCCTCTAATAAGCATGCATATATGTCACAAGCAGTTTGGGCAACCTTGTTGCTTATGATATTCTATCAGTCAAATGTAATATATTTTTCTGCTTTCAAATTTCATTTTGCTGTTGGCTTGGAAAAGCGATGCATCAATTCTTTTTGCTCTATCAGTTCAGGTTTTTTTCAAACCTTTATATGAAGACATATATTTTTTGCTTTGACATTAATGTTTTTTATTAATTTTTATTCCCTAAATATTTAAACTGTATTTCTGAAACCCCATTACTCAGAATAATAAAATCATAGAATCATTGGATGTTAGGGGTTGGAAGGGACCTTGAAAAATTATCTAGTCCAACCTCCCTTGCCAAGGCAGGGTCACCAACATCTGGTCACACAGGTACGTGTCCAGGTGGGCTTTGAATGTCTGCAGGGAAGAAGACTCCACAGCCTCCCTGGGCAGCCTGTGCCAGTGTCCTGTCACCCTCACATGGAAAAAATACTTCCCTATATTTATATGGAACTGCCTATGCTCCAGTTTGTAACCATTGCCCATTATCCTGGGAAAAGCTTTACTCAATGCTCCTGGCACTCACCCCTTACATATTTATAAACATTAATGAGGTCACCTGTCATTCTCCTCCAAGCTGAAGGGCCCCAGTTCCCTCAGCCTTTCCTCATCAGGGAGATGTTCCACTCCCTTCATCATCTTGGTTGCTCTGTGCTGGACTCTTTCAAGCAGTTCCCTGTCCTTCTTGAACTGAGGGGCCCAGAACTGGACACAATATTCCAGATGCAGCCTCACCAGGGTAGAGTAGAGGGGGAGGAGAAGCTCTCTCAGCTACTAACCACCCTCCTTCTAATGCACCACAGGATGCCACTGGCCTTCCCAGGGACAGTTGTGAGGTTGATCAGTCTGTAGTTACCCATCTCCTCTTTCTTGCCTTCTTTCCTGAAGACTGAAGTGACATTTGCTTTCCTCCAGTCTTCAAGCACCTCTCCTGTTCCCAACAAGTTACCAAAGGTGATGGAGAGTGGCCCAGCAATGACATCTGCCAGTTCTTTCAGCACCCATGGGTGCATCCCATCAGGACCCATGGGCTGATAGATTTCCAGCCTTATTACCTGATCCTTAACCCAGTCTTCATCAACCAAGGCAAACTTGTCCTTTGCTGTGACTTCCTCAGTGGCCTTAGGGACCTGGGGTTTCTGAGGACATCCTCCAGCAGTATACACAGAGGCAAAGAAGGCATTCAGCAATTCCACCTTTTCTGTATCCTCTGTCACCAAAGGCACCCATCTCATTCAGCAGTGGGCCAACATTGCCTATAGTGTTGGTTTTATTTGCTATGTATTTGAAGAAGCCCTTCCTGTTGTCCTTCAGAAATAATACATTTGGGGCAATAGCTGTTTCCTATCTCTGATCCAGAGCAAATTTTAACTGATTTTGCATTTGAGTTACCCTTTACTATGCACATGTAGAATTAGTAGTAACAGAAAACATAAAAATAACAGTTTGTTTGCATTTTGAAATCAAGAGGTCCAAGACTTCCCAAATATGGATTAACACATCCACAGAATGTCAGTAGACATTTACACTATTTCCTGTCTAGAACAGTGAGACAAAAGCTCTTGAAATGTCTAACATTGCAAACATTCAGCTTTGAAAATGCTAAATAACTTCAACCTCCTGATGATGAATTGTGCTTTTCAACAGCTGTATTTCAATGATTAGTCCCCATTTGTCAAAACTTCTAGAACTGCCATTCATCTTCAGAACACACACCCTGACACTGCTCACCTTTGGATAACTCTGTTGAAGACTTCGTTAACAGAGACTGCAAACTTTCAGAGACCTGGAAACATTCAAAGATTGCACAGTCTGGGCTCGTTGCATGATCAGGCCTGTGTAAAAAATGAAACTATTTTCTGATATCCCCTTTCTTGGTAGACTTTGAATATTGGAGCAAGCCATCCTCCAGCAAATATGACAGGTGGAGATAATTTTGATAGCCAGTCCAGCTATATTTCAGGGAGGAAATAGCAACTCCAAATAAATTCTGATGATTGCTTGTACTGTTTTGCAAAGACCATACATCTCAACTTCACAGCATGCACAGATTTGATTTGTCTCACTGGTGTCTTGGTTAAAGTGTCCAAGGTCTAACAAAAGCAGTGCTTCAGAGCTTTCTGTTCAAGCTATTTTGGCAACACACAAAAAATAGCTTTAAAACGATGCTAAGTGAATCTTCTGCATTGTGTGCTGTCATTCACATTAACCTCTTGCACTGCCTTTTTACTCACAGAAGATCATCAGTATAGACAGCAGATTTGTCTGCCTGCATGGTCAATCCCTTGACTTGCCTCAACTCCAAATTCTGACATGACAAGGATGGTTGACTACTGCAGAAAATGGTGTCTTTTAATGAGTCCAACAAAATGACTGTCAATAACTTTCCACTTGCAGTCAGTACAGACATTTAAATATCACTCCAAAGTGTGAGCTACATCTAGTCTTCTTTGGGGTGAAGCGAACTCAAACACTGACCTTTTACAAATACATGCCAAAATTAAAGCTTGTAATGGTCTTTGGTTTTTACTAGATGGATTAGCCAGGATTGCACACATGGAATCTTCTCCAATCTGCAGCTCAGCTACAGAACTGTGAGAGAACATAGAGAACTTTGGAGAATGTAAAGAGCTGGTTGGTGTGTGGTTATGTTTCACTCTGTTTAACATCTGAAAATATTTCTAGCTTAGCAGTTTCTCTTGCTAAGCATATGTATTCATCACAGGAATGCAACTTGTTAACTATTAGGGAAGATTGAGGCTATCATTCATCTACCGTTGCATACAAAGCTTTCCAACACACTCATAGTTTCACAGCCTTTGAAATAATCACTGGGGTGTAAGAGATTGAGCGCAGATAGCCTGGCATCACATTGCTGAGAAAAATGCTCCTCATTAAGGACAAGAAAAATATTCAGCAGTCCTGAAACCAAGTATTAAGACCTTTCAGCAGGACCAGCTGAACAGATAATAATCTGGCCAGTTTGCAATCAGCTTGCAATCAGTCTTCACAGGTGTGGCCACTGTGTCTTGCAGAGACAGACAAAGAGCTGTGAGTAAAGAAGACAGAAAGCAGACTTGTATGAGGAGTAATGGCCATTCCTCAGCATAAATAAGCACATGGGGGTCTGCTGATGTGCTTACCAAGGGGAATGTGTTTGCTGGACAGCTGGGCTCCCTGCAAGACAGAATTTTGCAATTCTTTATCTGTAATTATTAATTTTTGCAAAACCTCTGAAGAAGACGCATGGATGGGCAATTCTGTCTCCATCATTTGTGTCACCAGCCCCTCTGGGTTACTAACATGCCTTCTGCATTGTGACAGGTTGCCCAGAGAAGTTGTGGATTTATAAGGGATTTTACGTTTTAAAAAATAAATTGAATTTTTTTTCTCTGTATAATTTCACAATTCAACACAGTTTATGAGTGATAATTGAATTAAAAGTCACCACATTTACTATTAAAAATGTTCACTGGATGGCAGTTTGAATTATATTTACTTTGACTTCAAGCCATTTGACATTGTTATGCTTGTAACTGGTAGATTAAAGAGCCTATTAATACATTTCTGTACCATACTAGAAAAGCAGCAAGAGAACCAATTTAAAGATCAAAGAGGATTGGATAGGTACAGCTACTTAATTCAACCTTTTGTTTTGTTTATCATTAAAACTGCTTTGGAGTAGACACTGCAGTTTTAACTACTGTTGATTCTCAGCTCTTAGAACTAAATATGGTCAGGCTTTGACATGACAGGGAACGATTACTTATTTAGAATAAACTCAAGATCAGAAGTGCTTTAGCTAAATTTTGCAGGAAGGAGCAGTATGTTTCCTTTCAGAGAAGAAAACACCCTCTAGACTGTGATAATTTTTCTTGCACAGAAAAGGCAGTTGCTTACAAATCATTACAGTTGCTTCAGAGAGTACATGAAGATTCACAACAACCTAACCTTTTGCCTCATTTTTCCCTGTTGATCGCTCTTTTCCAATCTCTCAAGCCCCTTAATCTCAAAAAAAAAAAAAAAAAAAACAAACCAAAACAAACAAAAAACCCACAAAAAACCAAAAAGCATTTAGTCTGCCGAAATGTAGCTAAAGAAAGACAAGCCTTCTTGATCTGGATAATGCCACCAAGTAGATCAGAGGTGACTATGTTTGGAATGCAGGAGGACATAATCTTAAATTATTTTAGTAGTAAGTTAGACAACTCTACAAAAGATTTTTCCTCCAGGCATCTGAATAGCAATAGGCACTCCCTGAAGCATCTTGCATCTCAGCATGCATAAATCATCAAAACATGCAATGAAAAGGAAAGATAAAGAAAAGAGGGAAGGGAAAAAGCAAGAAGGAAAAAACCTACAAACCAGCTCCCCCTGACCATAACCCATCTCCAAAGAACAAAAAATGTTCTCAGGGCAAAAGAAACTCAAGTGAAGCCCCACTCCTAGGGAGGTGAAAGACTATATGGGAAACCCAGCAAAAACAGTTCTGCTGGTTTCAAGAGGGACACAATTCTTACTTCAGGTCATCAAGAACAAAAGCAAAATCTTTTTAGAAATTAGTTTTCCATCTTTATCTCCAGTTTCCAAATGTGGAAGGAGTTATCATTTTCACCTTCCCCATGAGCAACACTCAAAACTATCAGGAGCTTTAATATCTGAAATATCAAAACAAAGCAAGAAAGAGAAATCTTATGGAAACATCCCCTGTCTAGAACTACACAGATGCAAACATGCAATACAGAATGAGTAAGGGAATAGTTCATCAGCAGAGTTTGAGTAGGGAGAGTCTTTTCTGTAAGATGATACTGAGTCCCAACAGAACACCAATTTTGGTGCTACCTGCAGACTTGCTGAGGGAGGTGTTCTGTCTCCTTCTGTAGGTCATCAACAGCAATGTTAAACAGGGGAAGTACCATTAAAGATCTTTGTGTTATCCCCCTTGTTATTGGCCTCCAGATGAAGTACAACCCATTAACTGCTTTGCTCTCTTATCCATCTGGCTGTGCACCAGACCATAATGTCCTCACATGGATACAAGAAAGCTGGCAATGGAATTTTTAGGATGTCAGGTAGTGACTGGACTAATGGAAATGAATTCAAATAGAGGAGAGTAGATTTAGATTAGATATTAGGAAGAAGTTCTTCACCATGAGGGTGGTGAGACACTGGCACAGGTTGCCCAGAGAGGTGGTGGAAGCCCCATCCCTGGAAGTTTTTAAGGCCAGGGTGGAAAGGGCTCTGAGCAACCTGATCTAGTGGGAGGTGTCCCTGCACATGGCAGGGGGATTGGAACTAGGTGATCTTAAAGGTCCCTTCCAAACCTGAAAATTCTATGATTCTATACAAGTATTTTGTAGTAAATTCAGCTGTTCTTTCATCCACAAACCCAGTAGTTTTATTATAGAAGTCCATGAGGTCAGGTGGGTCCTCTCCCCACTTACCCCACATACAAACAGAGGATCCTGTTGTTTGAAAAGCCCTGTCAACAAAATAATCCCTGTTGACCATGCAAGCTATGAACTGGCTGTGGACCTGCAGGGACTACCATCTTTTCCTAAAACCTTCTCCTAAAAAGGAGAAAGCTGTCGGGGAGTCAACAGTCTTGACCATTGCCCCCAGAGCCATGGAGCCTGAGTAATTTTTAAGAGTTTATATCTTTCAATTGTGCTCAGACTTGTGACCCACTGCAGGAGCATGGAACCATTAAGGCAGAATAATCCTCAGCAGCTGCCACCCCTACTCATCTACTCCACACAGGACTGCCCCAACAGCAGCAAATCATCTTTGAAGACTGAAAAAATATGCCTGAACCTGGATCAGATGCTCTTATACTGGATGGGAAAGGTAAATTCAGTCTCCAAATCTCTTTGCATACTTAAAATTATCAACAGAGAACTGACTATTTGACCTTACTGCTAGTTTGTGCCTTCATTAAACCTATTGATCTCAAGACAGCACAAGGTTGCTGGAAACTTAGTACGTAAGTTGTAAATAATTGCAATGGTTATTAAGTATGTGGAACAAAAAGTGAATATTTAAATGGAACCTTTCAGGTATGACTGAGCCCTGCAGAGAACTGCAAGCTCATATTCAGCCAGCTGGTCATGATTGCTTGGGAAGAACAAAGAGAAGCTGGGAACTCTTAGTACTCCTTGGTACTCCTTAGACAAGGTTCTCACTACAAAATTCTCTCTGAAGAGCTGTAAGCCACAGTGATTTCAGACATCCTCCTTTTTTTAAAGACTTTTTGTCTTTACTGTGAAAGATTTATGGCAAATAAAAA